>NC_042993.1:4225438-4525438 GCF_901001165.1 Salmo trutta | reverse complement strand
TACCTCACAAAGAGGGCTTGGAGGATACTTGTTTTTACAACATGTGTTTGTAGGAGATTAACGGCTCCACAACCAAACTACCTCTTACAATATCCTACGAAGGCCTATCGCTGAGGCAATTCCGTCTCTGGATCCACATGCAGGATGTAATGTTTTCACTGAAACGTTTTGGTTAGTTTATTACTTTAGTCCTAAACTTTAGCCCTCCTTTTAAACTACAGAGATAACATATACGTTTGTCAACTTCTTGTAAAATAACTTTTTTTGCTTCATTTATTACAGGGTTCACTGAGGTGAATATAGATGAAATCAAAGGTGTTCTTGTGGACAACAACTTGTACCTGTTAGCATTGACTACCCTGGTGACTGCATTCCATGTAAGTGATTTTCTATTAGAATTCATTAATTCTATCACAAAGATCATTTCAAATCATGTCAGCCATCTACAGTTTTCTTTGTCTAATGTTTCAGTTCATATTTGAATTCCTGGCCTTTAAAAATGACATAAGCTTTTGGAGGAAGAAGAAAAACATGGTGGGCATGTCTCGCAAAACAGGTACGAGTGAGGGAGGAGTAAAATACATCTTTATAATAATGCATTTCATGTTCTTATTTATGCATCCAAGTTTTCATGCCAATTTCCTAACTGAGTTAGGGAAGATGAGGTGTCAGGCTTGAAATTCGTTCCAAATGGCACCCTATTCCCTCTATAGTGCACTACTTTTGACCATGGTAGTGCACTACATAGGGAATAGGGTACCATTTGGGACAGATATGTGGTGTTTGTGCAGATTTGGGTATCATTACTACAGATAGTTAGCCAAGGCAGGCCTCTGGATAATCCCACCATCTGCCCACAAACACTACCTCCAGCAGCACACAAATCTACTGATCTACTCCCATCTACCTCAGCACTAACCCAGCTCTATCTGTTTCTCTATGCTGTTCTGTTCCAGTGCTGTGGAGATGCTTTAGCACCATAGTGATTCTCCTGAAAATGCTGGAGGAACGAAGCAGCTTGCTAGGTCTTATTCCTGTTGGAATAGGAACCACAATTGAGGTATCTGCCATGAATCAGCAGTTTGGAAAGGATTTAGAATATCAATACAAATAATCAATGCTTTTTGCCAACCATAGCTGCGGATGGCAGAAGGTTCAGTGTTACCATACCAGATCTCATGAATTCCTTCTTCTCCCTCTATACATACCTGTAGGTATGGAAGGTCAAAAAGGTTTCCAAAATACAGCTACAGTGGAGAACCTCTAGGTCCATAGTTCATGTAAGTATTAAAAAATGTGTATATATATTGTTTATTCACGTTGTGTGCATGGAGGGCCAATGAGTACATGTTGATTTTAATTAAGAATCTTATTGAAAAAAACAGATTGAAAAAAATGTATCTTTTAGTGTTAAAAACAAACAGTAGTATAAATTCAGGATTATTCCTTGAAACTGGTTGTCTTCAGGTTGGTAAATTTGATGAATCAGAGAGAAAGACTATACAACATGACACACAGGTAAGTGCTGAATTAGTGGTATGTTTGGTTCCTCTTAACACTAATACCATAAATCAAGCAGACAAGTATTTTCTAATGCAGTTCTCCATTTTCTAGGCAATGAAATGCCTGTCTTATTTAGTGTACCCTCTGTCTATTAGTGGAGCCATCTTCTCTCTGGTGTACCTGAGGTATAAAAAGTAAGACAAGTCTGGAGTTTAATTGTATTTAAAATATAAATAAATAGGTTTGATGAGGACATTGATCATCAACGTATCTAATATTCAGATTTTATTTTGACAGCTACTATTCATGGTTAATCAACAGCCTTGTCAGTGGTAAGTTTACACATAACCCCCAAGGAGGCTTGATAGAGTATGTTTTGAATTTAATATCAATTGATCACACAAATACAATATTTTATATAGATCTTTAACACTAGCCTGGTCAAGCAGACTGAACGCTGCACTCACTGTTTGTTGTACTGTGAAGTGAAACAGAATGTGACCTACCGAGAGATCAGGCTGGTTTCACAAGGCTACTTTATCATGGCCAATATGTTATTTTTTTTATTAGCAACTACAGATGTAGGATCTTAATTTGATCACTTTTGTTGCATAGAATTTTCCTGCACTGCCAAATGCAGATAAGCTTTGTGATTTACTGAAAACCCACACTAACACACTAACGTTATTGCACTTTACATATAGCCTACTTTTGGCCAGCTAATAGCTTAACCACCAGTCAAGCAACATGGACTAAATGTTCAAATCATGTTGCCGCAGCATTATTTTGCTTTGACAAAAGGTCAAATTAAGATCCTACATCTTGTATTAGTGGGTAATATCAATAATTCCAACTGAAACTGGGCTTCCCCCTGCAGGGATTTATGCTTTTGGATTCCTCTCTATGGCTCCTCAGCTGTTCATTAACTTCAAGGTTTGTCCTACTTTGTCCTAATTTAGAGCATAATGGGCCCTGAGTAAAATGTTCTATTTTGGCACAAATCTTCACTTTTTCTTGTTCTTCTTCAGTTGAAGTCCGTGGGCCATTTGCAATGGAACGTATTGATGTATAAAGTGAGTAGCAACAGTAACTGTTTTATAGTATAATTCATTGTTGTTGGAGCGATAAGCAGTTGCTTAACTAAAGTCCATCTAAAGTGTCATCAAGCTGTCTGTTCTTCTTCACGTTGACACTATATGCATCCCAAATGGCCCTCTATTCCATAGTGCATCCTATGGGCCCTGGTCAAATGTAATGCACTATGTTGGGAATAGGGTTTCATTGGGGGTGCATTCAGAGTTAGAATTAAGCACTCTTGTGCCTTCTCTTTAGGCAGTCAATACATTCGTCAACGATGCCTTCACCTGTGTCTTCAGCACACACCCATCCCACCAGCTGGGCTGCTTCAGGGATGAGATTCTGTTTCTCCTCTACCTTTACCAGAGGAGGTGGGTGGGACATAGTTCAGCTGTCAGTGACCCTGAAATACTCTAGACTACGTCCCAAATTGCACCCTATTCCCATATGGCTCTGGTCAAAAGTAGTGCACTTTAGAGAATAGGGTACCATTTGGGATATTGCCCTATAGTCACTCGTTATTAGATGATTTAACTGTTCATCATTCTGAGCCCTCCTGTGATCTATTGACCTGGATGATCAGGGGTTTGGTTTCTGACAGTTAACCAAACATGTGATCTCATTCATTTACTTCTCTATCTGCCCCCCACCCCCTGTAGGCTTTACTCTACGAACAAGACCAGATGTCGTGAGTATGGATCATGCCACCACAACCACAGGAAACTCAAAGCCCAATGATGACTGAGGTCATCACCAGAAAACATGGTTGAATGAAGGAAACATACCAGCACATGGTGGGGTTGTAAACAGCATGGGAGGCTCTCTGAGGGTGCATCAGGGTTTATTAGAAGCCTTTAGTAAAGTTCACAATTCGTAGAGAATACAGCTTATTTTTAGTCAACCCTGTGTTGTTCATCATTAACCACTGATATTTCCATGTGTTAGAAGTTTGACCAACCCGTATGTAGCCTACAGAAGCATGAACCTTTTTTTTGGTGATGCACATTGATTACTGCATTGTTAGGTTTGAGGCTTGCAAGAAAGGCATTTCACTGTACTTGTGGACATGACATTAACACTTGAAAAAGGAGGCTGCCCCTCGCCCTGTCTGCACTGCTCCATGTTACCAGATATAACCAGGATGTAGCCTACTGAAGCATAAAGCTGCCCACTCTGCCTGCACTGCTCCATATTGTCCACAAGAATGCAGTGTTGTCAGCTCCTTGCTGTACTGTTTTCTGCTTGTTCTTTCAGTCCTCTACTTCCTGTTTGAGAAAAGTACATGTATAGATGGGTGCTAAAGGGGGGGAATGAGAAACATGTACAAAAGATGGAGTAACGTGAAGTACAGTGAACTCCTGATAAATTCAATGGCTTTGGACAGTCATATGTGAGAGCTAACCGGAACATGCCCATAACCTGTATCTATCCAGGCTGTATTTGAAATGGGACGATTGAGCTACAATGCACTAATGAAGTTTTTTGCACTTATACAATGCGCACTTATCAGGAATCAACTGTACTTTTAAATAATGAAGATACTGTAAGGTCTTTAAAAATTAAGTAGGAAGTGTAGCCTGTTTTTGAATCACATCCTTCTACCAGGGTTTATGGAATGCCTTTCCTCTTTGATTAAATTATTACAATTAAATGATTTATGTGTTTCTCTGTTGCATTGTCATGACTAATGAAAAGCGTTAGCTGGCATACACACAAAGACAATTATTTAGTGTAGAGGTGCTGACCAACAGCGAAAACACTGTAAGCTATAAAAACACAGAGTTGCACAGTCCATACTAATACAGTCCCAGTAATCTACTGGGTAAAACACTAATGCCATGAATGATTGAACCAGGTTTTGTAGACAAACAGTGCAATTAGTGCAACCAATGACAATAGTGAGGGGTATGTCATAATTATTAGGTCGATTAGAATGAATTGAGTGAAACTGTTAAGACAATAGTTTACAGCATATGGAATATATTACGCTATTGTTATCATATGGAAACATAACTATATATTGTACATAATATTAGCATCAACTCCGGGGAGGGGCCAGCTGAGTGTAAGACTGTGTCATCTGCATATAAATGGATGAGAGAGCTTCCTACTGCCTGAGCTATTTTGTTGATGTAAATTGAGGAGAGTGTGGGGCCTAGGATCGAGCCTTGGGATACTCCCTTGGTGACAGGCAGTGGCTGAGACAGCAGATTTTTAGACTTTATACACTGCACTCTTTGAGAGAGGTAGTTAGCAAACCAGCCCAAAGACCCCTCAGAGACACCAATACTCCTTAGCCAGCCCACAAGAATGGAATGGTCTACCGTATCAAAAGCTTTGGTCAAGTCAATAAAAATAACAACTCAATATTGCTTAGAATCAAGGGCAATGGTGACATGATTCAAGACCTTTAAGGTTGCAGTGACATCCATAACCTGAGCGGAAACCAGATTGCATACCCGAGAATACTATAGACATCAAGAAAACCAGTCAATTGATTATTGACAAGTTTTTCCAAAACCTTTGATAAACAGGGCAAAATAGAAATAGGCCTATAACAGTTAGGATCAGCTTGATCTCCCCCTTTAAATAAAGGATGACCGTAGCTGCCTTCCAAGCAATGGGAACCTCCAAAGGAAAGACAGGTTAAAAGGTTTGAGATAGGCTTGGCGATGGTAGGGGCAGCGACCTTAAAGAAGAAAGGGTCTAAACCATCTGACCCAGAAGTTTTTTTGGGGACAAGTTTAAGGAGCTCCTTTAGCACCTTGGACTCAGTGACTGCCTGCAGGGAGAAACTTTGTTGCGGGGCAGGGGAAAAAGAGGGAGAAGCATTGGGGATAGTCGCATTAGAAGGGGTGGGAGATGAGGAAATGTTGGACGGGCAAGGAGGCATGGCTGAGTCAAATAGGAATCCTGACTTAATAAAGTGGGGATTAAAGAGCTTAGCCATGTGCTTCTTGTCAGTAACAACCACATCATTAGCATTAAGGGACATGGGCAGCTGTGAGGAGGAGGGTTTATTCTCCAGGTCTTTAACCGTTTTCCAGAACTTCTTGGGGTTAGACCCACAGAGAGAGAACTGCTCCTTAAAGTAACTAACTTTGGCCTTCTGGTAGCCTGAGTGCACTTATTTCTAATTTGACTGAACGATAGCCAGTCAGCCTGAGTATGCGTGTGCCGAGCCTTTCGCCAAATGCAATTCTTGAGGTGGAGTAACTTTGCAAGATCACGGTCTAACCAGGGGCTGAACCTGTTTTAATTCTCATTTTCTTTATGGGGGCGTGTTTGTTAACAAGACCACTGAAAATATAAAAAAAGAAGGTCCAAGCGTCTTCGACAGAGGGGATCAAGCTGATTCTATACCATTGTTACATGTAATCTTTTGGTTCAACCATAATGCATAATAAGCATCATCAACGGGGGGGATCATATTGGGTGTACGCTGATAAGCTGTAGAAAGAATATATTCATTTATAAGCCTTCATAAAGAAGAGAGAAGAAAAGAAAAAAGAAGAGAGAAGAATTGTTCAGAAGAAGGGACTGAGATCAGAATCAATATTCAGACCACTAGGTGTCAATGTTTTTAGATAGGATATCCAGTAGGCCTCCCTCTGTAGTAGTAGGATCTCCATGTTATCTCTTCTCCTTGGTTTTTTGCGATGCCTCTCTTGGTTTTCATTCACAGCAGCATGAAGAGTTTTGTCTTTATAGCCTCTCATTTTTAATTTATCTGTAATTTTCTTAACATTGCTGACAAAATCTGACTGGTGGCCACAGATTGGTTTAACTCTGCATAACTGGCTATATGGTAGACCCTTCTTGAGGGGAAGGGGATGCATACTATCCGCACATAGCAGGTTATTGCGGTCTGTGGGCTTTGTGTTTACCGTGCCCCTTCACTTCTTCAAAATGTTGTTAGGTTACAGCTTCGTTCTAAAATTGATGAAATTGTTATTTTTGCTCATCAATCTACACACAATACCACATAATGACAATGCAAAAACAGGTTTTTAATACATTTTTGCTGAAAAAAAAAAGAAATATCACATTTACACAAGTATTCAGAATCGTTACTCAGTACTTTGTTGAAGCCCCTTTGGCAGCGATTACAGCCTCAAGTCTTCTTGGGTATGATGCTACAAGCTTGGCACACCTGTATTTGGGGAGTTTCTCCCATTCTTCTCTGCAGATCCTCATGCTCTGTCAGGTTGGATGGGGAGCATTGCTGCACAGCTATTATAAGTCCGGGCTCTGGCTGGGCCACTCAAGGACATTCAGAGACTTGTCCCGAAGCCACTCCTGTGTTGTCTTGGCTGTGTGCTTAGGGTCTGAGGTCCTGAGTGCTCTGGAGTAGGATTTCATCAAGGATCTCGCTGTAATTTGCTACGTTAATCTTTGCCTCAATCCTGACTAGCCTCCCAGTCCCTGCCGCTGAAAAATATCTTCACAGCATGATGCTGCCACCACCATGCTTCACCAAAGTGATGGTGCCAGGTTTCCTCCAGACGTGACGCTTGGCATCAGGCCAAAGAGTTCAATCTTGTATTCATCAGACCAGAGAAACGTATTTCTCATGGTCTGACAGTCCTTTAGGTACCTTTTGGCAAACTCCAAGCGGGCTGTCGTGTGCCTTTTCCTGAGGAGTGGCTTCCGTCTGGTCACTCTACCATAAAGGCCTGATTGGTGGAGTGCTGCAGAGATGCTTGTCCTTCTACAAGGTTATCCCATCTCCACAGAGGTACTCTAGAGCTCTGTCAGAGTGACCATTGGGTTCTTGGTCACCTCCCTGACCAAGGCCCTTTTCCCCTGATTGCTCAGTTTGGCTGGGTTGCCAGCTCTAGGAAGAGTCTTGGGGGTTCCAAACTTCTTCCATTTAAGAATTTTTTTAGCCACTGTGTTCTTGGGGACCTTCAATGCTGCAGAAATGTTTCGGTACCCTTCCCCAGATCTGTGCCTTGATACAATCCTGTCTCTATGGACAATTCCTTCAACCTCATGGCTTGGTTTTTTCTCTGACATGCAGTGTCAACTGTGGGACCGTATATAGACAGGTGTGTGCCTTTCCAAATCATGTCCAATCAATTGAATTTACCACAGGTGGACTCCAATCAATGGAAACAGGATGCACCTGAGCTCAATTTGAAGTCTCATAGCAAAGGGTCTGAATACTATAAATAAGGTATTACTGTTTTTAATTTTTAATACATTTGCAAAAAATGTTAAAAAAACTTTTTTTGTCATCATGGGATGTTGTGTGTAGATTGCTGAGGACATTTTTTTATTTAATCCATTTCAGAATTAGGCTGAAATGTAACAAAATGTGGAAAAAGTCAAGGGGTCTGAATACTTTCCGAAGGCAGTGCCCTTTGTTACTTTACAGCCTTATTCTAAAATGGATTAAATACATTTTTCTCCTTACGACATTCTTTAATAATAATAATAATAATATTAATACATAAGCCGTGAAGTGCTTTGAAAGACTGGTCATGACTCACAACACCATCATCCCGGGAAACACTATCCCGGTCAAGAGCTTCAAGTTCCTCTATGTCCACATCACTGAGGACTTAACATGGTCCTCTCACACCAGAACAGCCTTGAAGAAGGCATGGCAGTGCCTCTTTAAATTGTTTGGCCTCGTCTCCAAGGAATGCTCCTCTGAGCCAGATGCTGATGACAGGTTACCCTATGCTGTGCAGCTGGTATCAAACTTTCATAAACTACATCACCCTCGATCGGAAGGGCCTACAGAGGGTGCTGCGGACGGCCCAGTGCGTCACCAGGGGTGAGCTCCCAGTCATCCCGGACGTACATGCCAGGTGGTGTCAGCCGACAAGAGCATACAGGTCGCAGTGGTGGGTGGTATATGGGCTTTGGTGACAAACCAGAGGGCACTGTGATAGACTGCATCCAGTTTGCTGAGTAGAGTGTTGGAGGCTATTTTGTAAATGACATCGCCGAAGTCGAGGATCGGTGGGATAGTCAGTTTTACGAGGGTATGTTTGGCAGCGTGAGTGAAGGAGGCTTTGTTGCAAAATAGGAAGCCGATTCTAGATTTCATTTTGGATTGGAGATGTTTAATGTGAGTCTGGAAGGAGAGTTTACAGTCTAGCCAGACACCTAGGTATTTGTAGTTGTCCACATATTCTAAGTCAGAACCGTCCAGATTAGTGATGCTAGTCGGGCGGGCAGGTGCGGGCAGCGATCGGTTGAAGAGCATGCATTTAGTTTTACTAGCGTTTAAGAGCAGTTGGAGGCCACGGAGGGAGTGTTGTATGGCATTGAAGCTCATTTGGAGGTTTGTTAACAAAGTGTCCAAAGAAGGGCCAGATGTATACAGAATGGTGTCGTCTGCGTAGAGGTGGATCAAGGAATCACCCGCAGCAAGAGCGGCATCGTTGATATATACAGAGAAAAGAGTCGGCCCGAGAATTGAACCCTGTGGTACCCCCATAGAGACTGCCAGATCTGGACAACAGGTCCTCTGATTTGACACACTGAAATCTATCTGCGAAATAGTTGGTGAACCAGTAGAGGCAGTCATTTGAGAAACCAAGGCTGTTGAGTCTGCCGATAAGAATACGGTGATTGACAGAGTCGAAAGCCTTGGCCAGGTCGATGAAGACGGCTGCACAGTACTGTCTTTTATTGATGGCGGTTAGTACCTTAGAGCGTGGCTGAGGTGCACCCGTGACCAGCTCGGAAACCGGAGAAGGTAAGGTTGGGATTCGAAATGGTCAGTGATCTGTTTGTTAACTTGGCTTTCAAAGAATTTAGAAAGGCAGGGCAGGATGGAAATAGGTCTGTAACAGTTTGGGTCTAGAGTGTCACCCCCTTTGAAGAGGGGGATGACCACGGCAGCTTTCCAATCTTTAGGAATCTCGGACGATACGAAAGAGAGGTTGAATAGACTGGTAATAGGGGTTGCAACAATGGCGGCGGATAATTTTAGAAAGAGAGGGTCCAGATTGTCTAGCCCAGCTGATTTGTATGGGTCCAGGTTTTGCAGCTCTTTCAGAACATCTGCTATCTGGATTTGGGTGAAGGAGAAGCTGTGGAGGCTTGGGCAAGTAGCTGCAGGGCAAGTAGCTGCAGGGTTGCAGAGCAGTTGGCCAGGGTTGGGGTAGCCAGGAGGAAAGCATGGCCAGCCGTAGAGAAATGCTTATTGAAATTCTCAAATATCATGGATTTATCGGTGGTGACAGTGTTTCCTAGCCTCAGTGCAATGGGCAGCTGGGAGGAGGTAAGCCCTGGCATCTCAAATCAAATCAAATTAAAGTTTATTTGTCACGTGCGCTGAATACAACAGTGAAAGGCTTACTTACAGGCTCTAACCAATAGTGTAAAAAAAGGTATTAGGTGAACAATAGGTAGGTAAAGAAATAAAACAACAGTAAAAAGACAGGCTATATACAGTAGCGAGGCTATAGAAGTAGCGAGGCTACAGACAGACACCGGTTAGTCAGGCTGATTGAGGTAATATGTACATGTAGATATTGTTAAAGTGACTATGCATATATGATGAACAGAGAGTAGCAGTAGCGTAAAAGAGGGGTTGGCGGGTGGTGGGACACAATGCAGATAGCCCGGTTAGCCAATGTACAGGAGCACTGGTTGGTTGGCCCAATTGAGGTAGTATGTACATGAATGTATAGTTAAAGTGACTATGCATATATGATAAACAGAGAGTAGCAGCAGCGTAAAAGAGGGGTTGGGGGGGGCACACAATGCAAATTGTCCAGGTAGCCATTTGATTACCTGTTCAGGAGTCTTATGGCTTGGGGGTAAAAACTGTTGAGAAGCCTTTTTGTCCTAGACTTGGCACTCCGGTACCGCTATGACTGGGGTGGCTGGGGTCTTTGACAATTTTTCCTGACCAGGGGATACGTCTGGCACCCAATTGGGCACTTTGTCTAAGAGAAAAACAGGGTCAACATTTGTCATCATCCCTAAATTATAAACATAGCTCGAGAAACAACCTAATCCCATTTGGAAGGTAATTCTATGCTTTACAGATGTAGACTGACTGGCTCCAGATTGAATTAGATTCAGGCCGGTGATGCCGTTACACTATGCAACCAACTGTGACATGTATTGCTATGGCCCTGGGTTGGTTTGACTTTGAGTTTGTTGCTGCTAGTTAGTACACTGTTGTAGTCAGACATGAGATAGCTAGTACCGCCATAGCTGCAGTTTGGGGTGGCAGGTAACCTAGTGGTTAGAGCGTTGGTCCAGTAACTGTAAAGGTTGCTGGATCGAATCCCTGAGCTGACAAGGTAAAAATCTGTCACTCTGAACAAGACAGTTAACCCACTGTTCCCTGGTAGGCTGTCATTGGGAATAAGAATTTGTTCTTAACTGACTTGCTTCGTTAAATAAAAAAAACATGAAAAAATCCGATATTTATTTGTGGCCAAGAAATGGGTTACACCTCAGAGGGTAATGTGACTGTTTTGTCTAAATTACACTAACTTAGAGTGGCATTGCTAAAGTAGGCAAATAATTAATAGCAAACAACTTATGTCTTAATTTGTCTAAAATAGCTAGCAATGCTAATGTTAGCTAGCTAGAATATGGTGGTCTGGCCCCTC
Organism: Salmo trutta; assembly: GCF_901001165.1. Classification (NCBI taxonomy): domain Eukaryota; kingdom Metazoa; phylum Chordata; class Actinopteri; order Salmoniformes; family Salmonidae; genus Salmo; species Salmo trutta. Next base: position 4,514,267 of record NC_042993.1, on the reverse strand, counting down.
GATCTCAGTTAGCTGGCTAAGGATATACTGCATCTAAAGTCAATCTAGCGACATCACAATCATGGCAAAAGGTTTTATTTGTCTTTTTATTATTTGTATTTTTTAATGTTATCATATTTCCAAGCCAAATCCGAGTTCTATTGAGGTAGGCTAACGTTAGCTAGCTAGCTGACATCTGTTATGCTAGCAATGATAGTCATCATAATTAACAAAATATACATAACCAGCAGTCTATGGTCTAGCTACCGATATACTCACCACCACTGGGGGCCAACAAACTCCAACCATCTATTCCGCATGATAGGGTCCTTTGGCAGGGAATGCAAACCATAGTTGATCATTCCTATTTTTGGGCTTTTCAGTCTCAAATGGCTGTGACCTTTGAACGCATTGGGGGCGATGAAACACTCGTTGTGACCCACTGAGGTTCCAAACTCCGTTTTAGATAAGACTGACTTTATGACCAAAATGATCCTATTTACACTTTGTAGTCAATTTTGACCCTCATATCGATGCCACATAGACCGTTTTCAAAGTGATTAGTTGGATTTTAGGGTTAGTCGCTCTTTAAATGGCAAACAACTGCTGCTCTCCCTCTCCCACAGACTATCCACTCAGACACAAACACCTTCACTGTAACTCTTCCTCACACCACACACTCATACTTACTCACTCACACACACCCTCACTCACACACTCATACATACACTCACTCGCACACACCCTCACTCACACAGTCATACTTACATACTGTCATGGAAATTCAGTACTGAGAGAGACTTGGTCATTTCTTCAAACAATCATCTTTATTTAATATAGATTAGTTATTGCAATAATGAAGCCGTCAGCCCAGCAGTCTTGAATGTCGGACCGAGTGCTTGAATCATACAGAGAATAGCGTCTTTATATACCAACCTAAAAATGCTTCAACCACGGCTGGCTCCACCCTTCCCAGATAGTTTGGGGGGCACCATGAGCCACTTTGGGCTCATCCTGTCTTTATCTGCCCCTGGCGATATATTAACCCCCAACCCTGGCCTAATTTCCCAGATGCCAGGATATCTCAGGACCACTGAGGCCTTTGTTCTACTGCTCCCTATCTCAGCTTAACATCGACCATATCTTGTCTATGGAATGCAGGCTCAATCAGACCGGAGACATGTCTCACATGCACCACTAATCATAGAATGGAATGTGGCTGTTTTGTTTCTTATCACCGAGACATCAATCAATAATCAGCTTCAAGCTATCTCTAGTAAAACCCATGTCCTCGACACCCAGACTAGCTGCAGGAAGCTAAGGTGGACACCATAAAACTCAGGATTAGCAGGACAGAAATATCTTAACTGTTTGTTAAGTAAATAATTGTTACATATCCAACAAATAAGGCAAATGCATAATTTTTCTGTCACAATACACACACACACACACACACACACACACACACACACACACACACACTCATTCATTACTGACGCAACACACTTACACACCTCATCTCACCAATGCTGCTGCTAAAATGATTATTGATTAGATGTATTCATTATTGATTGCCATTACTATCTATCTATTTATGCTACTGGTCACTATTACTCCTGTTTACATGGACATGTTACCATTAGTATATTAACAGAAGTATTTAGCCCTAGTCTTGCACACTCACTCACACACTCACACTAACACCCACACACTCCCATACACACACTCACACTAACACCCACATACTCCCATACACACACACACTCATGACCGCGGTAGACTGGGGACAGCAAGGAGTCATCAGACCAGGTAGTCCTGAGGCATGGTCCAAGGGCTCAGGTCCTCCGTGAGAGAGAGAGAGAGAGAGAGAGAGCGAGAGAGAGAGAGAGAGAAAAGAAAGAAAGAAAGAAAGAAAAAAAGAAAGAAAGAGAGAGAGAATTAGAGAGAGCGTACTTAAAAAACACAGGACACAGGATAGACAGGAGGAATACTCCAGATATAACACACTGACCCTAGCCCCCCAACACAAACTATTGCAGCATAAATACTGGAGGCTGAGACAGGAGGGGTCGGGAGACACATACCAAGATCACATGTTTTGTATATGCTTGCATAAGATAGTTTGACTATATAAGCCTTACACCTCAGAGTGCATAACTGACCAGCTTAATTATTGCAATTCTTATTAATAAAGATTGATTCTACAGTTGATCATCCAACTCATGAAAGAAACATGAAGAGTCTCTCTTTATTCTATTAAATCTATTAAACTATTGGAAAAATGAAAGATTCAACTAAACATCATTAAGGAAAATAAATGACATGCTAACACCATCCTTTGGCTGTCATTCGTAAACACAGGAAAGCACTGTCACAGCTTTGGCTGTCATTCGTAAACACAGGAAAGCACTGTCACAGCTTTGGCTGTCATTCGTAAACACAGGAAAGCACTGTCACAGCGTTGGCTGTCATTCATAAACACAGGAAAGCACTGTCACAGCTTTGGCTGTCATTCGTAAACACAGGAAAGCACTGTCACAGCTTTGGCTGTCATTTGTAAACACAGGAAAGCACTGTCACAGCTTTGGCTGTCATTCGTAAACACAGGAAAGCACTGTCACAGCTTTGGCTGTCATTCGTAAACACAGGAAAGCACTGTCACAGCGTTGGCTGTCATTCATAAACACAGGAAAGCTGTCATTCGTCATTCGTAAACACAGGAAAGCACTGTCACAGCTTTGGCTGTCATTCATAAACACAGGAAAGCACTGTCACAGCTTTGGCTGTCATTCGTAAACACAGGAAAGCACTGTCACAGCTTTGGCTGTCATTCGTAAACACAGGAAAGCACTGTCACAGCTTGGTCTTTTTGTCATCATTTTATTTCATCCTTTATTTTCTCCTATTTGACAAGATGGCCGACTGAGCCAAGACAAAATATATCCCAGTGTTTGTGATCCTCCATGGATCACTATTGAGCTTGTGACAAGTGTTAACAATGAAGCAGACATGTTAGACGTAGTGTGAGGAGTTCAGTGTTCTGTCTACTAAAGCATAGAGGTTCCAGTTCAGTTGTGTTGTCCACGTCATCTCCCATATGTCCTCTGGGGAGAGCAATTTCTGAAGTGTGCCTCCTGATTCTTCTTCAGATGAAATCTGGGACTGTAGGAATTCACAGTTAGTCAGCCGACACAATCGGTGCGGCATAAAATAAAATAAATCTTCAAAGATTCCAAGTCTATAAAAAGGAGTGGTGTGTTGGGAGTGAGGGTCAGAGGTGGTCGCTAGTCTGCTTGGTGATGCACATGGAGTCCAGTCCATCTGACGGTCCTGTAGAAGCAGTGCCCCATTCAAATTCCTTCACAGTGCATTCTTCCTCATTCCTCCCTTCCTTGAAGTAATCACTGACAGAACAGGTGAACAAACCCAAGGGCAAACCCAAGGGCACCCCCTTGGCACCCCCATGGCTTCCATCTGTCCAGACAGTCATTCAGCCAGAAGCTTTGAGTTGAGTCAGTTCATCCCACACTCCACACCCTCCTCCCCCAGCGCTAGTGAGGTGGCGGCTGGGCCTGGCCCAACATCCTGAGCCGGCTCTGGTCGATGACGTCTAGAAGGTTCTTGGCGTCTACGGCCAGGGCATGGGCGGCCGTCAGCATCTGTTTCTTGTAGTCCTGCTGCAGGCTGGTCATGACGTACTGCTGGGCCAGCTTCATCTTGTTGATCAGCTCCGCCAGGTCAGAGTTCAACAGCTTCTGGGCCATCTCCACCTTTAAGATAAGATAGTACTTCATTAAAACATAAATGTTCCAAATATTATTATTATTATTATTATTATTATATATTGAGAGATAAAATAAAAATAGGTTGAGAATAAACAGGGTGTACATATTCCAGTATTATATAACTAATTAAAACAAAATGTCCTGTATAAGAGAAGGCAGAGGGGACTAACATAGTACTGGATCAGAAATAGCTCATGCCTGGTTAACGTACCTCTCTGTGTGTGCTAGCTGGAAGTAACGTGATTGTTTCATCCACTGTGGCCAGGAGTGTCCTCAGTGCCAGACCCACATCCTGAAACACAAATATACTCATATGAACCAATCCTAGAACTCTGCTCTGTCCCGTGTGACTCAGTTGGTAGAACATGGTGCTCGCAACGCCAGGGTTGTGGGTTTGATTCCCACGGGGGACCAGTATGAAAATGTATGCACCCACTACTGTAAGTCTCTGGATCAGAGCGTCTGCTAAAGGTAAAAAAAGGTCAAATGCTCTCCACGAACCACAAGGAAGAAAGCCCTGGGCCATGTTCAGTAAGGATAAAACATTTCCAAAAAGAACGAAACGTAAAGGTTTTGCTACAATGAACCCTGATGATTGAATGTGGAGATAATGAACACTGTGTCTCTCCTACCTTGACCATTGGCACGTATTCCTCGGGAGGCGCAGGCTGAATTCTACTGGACATCTCTATGACAGCCTTCACCAGTCCTGTGACATTCTCATAGACCTTGTCATTAGAGCGGTCCAGGTTAGCAGTGGGGGGTGGGCTGATCTCCTGAGGCTGGAGCTGAATGAAGGAGAAAAATACACTATGAGCAGAGATGGAGAAATAACACAGAGGGTCAGATGTTTCATATAATGTTCAACCTTGCATTTCTTAACTCTCACCAATAGATGGCAGTATATATCACCAGTCAGTCAACACCACAGTCATTCATGGTAGTAAATCACAACGACAAAAACCCAATGAATTTGAAACGACAGTCTCTACAAACACCAGAGGCTAAATTAAGTCAAATATATCCTTGAAATTGTACATCGGGTCTAGAGAAGGTTAGAGGTTATGTTAGGAAGATGTCAGCATCTGGAATAAACAATACATTCTATAATTGAGTTATTTGGAATTCAGCATTAATCCTAAATCATGTGAAAAGTGTCAAAAGTGCACAGATCCCATTTAGGAAGAAGTCAGTGTGTTACGTTTAGGATTCAGAGGGTTGTTTGAAACAATGTTGTAGACAAACACACATTATTATGGCCACACAAACACAGATCTGAACATACACAAGCACTATATGGCCCACTATAAGACCTCTATATGACCCACTACATAGCCCACTATAATACCTCTATATGGCCCACTATAATACCTCTATATAGCCCACTATAAGACCTCTATATGGCCATTACATGGCCCACTATAAGACCTCTATATGGCCCACTATAATACCTCTACATGGCCCACGATAAGATCTTTACATGGCCCACTACATGGCCCACTATAAGACCGCTACATGGCCCACTACTTGGCCCACTATAAGACCTCTATATGACCCACTACATAGCCCACTATAATACCTCTATATGGCCCACTATAATACCTCTATATGGCCCACTACATGGCCCACTATAATACCTCTACATGGCCCACTATAAGACCTCTATATTTCCCACTACATGGCCCACTATAAGACTGCCACATGGCCCACTATAAGACCGCTACATGGCCCACTATAAGACCTCTACATGGCCCACTATAAGACCTCTACATGGCCCACTATAAGACCTCTACATGGCCCACTATAAGACCTCTACATGGCCCACTATAAGACCTCTACATGGCCCACTATAAGACCTCTACATGGCCCACTATAAGACCTCTACATGGTCCACTATAAGACCTCTACATGGTCCACTATAAGACCTCTACATGGCCCACTATAAGACCTCTACATGGTCCACTATAAGACCTCTACATGGTCCACTATATGGCCCACTATAAGACTGCTACATGGCCCACTATAAGACCTCTACATGGCCCACTATAAGACTGCTACATGGCCCACTATAAGACCTCTACATGGCCCACTATAAGACCTCTACATGGCCCACTATAAGACCTCTATATGGCCCACTATAAGACCCACTTTATCGATGGTAAAGAGGTGTTGTGTCAGTACGGTGAATGGAAGAAATGCATTAGGATGAGAAGGCTAAAGTGGTTCAGTGAACAGACAACAGGTGAATGAACCCGGGTTGAGTCCCAAATGGCACCCTATTTCTTATATACTATACTTCTGACCAGGGCCCTCTGGTCTAAAGTAGTACACTATATAGGGAATGGGGTGCCATTTGTAAAGCACCCCAAATCAGATGATGCATTAGAAGTTCACTGTTACCAGAGATACTGATGGACTCCATTGTCCCACCCCAATACACAACCCAACCCATAGCCTGCTTTTTCAGCATCAAATAAGAACTGATTGACAATTCTGTGAGAAATTAGGTCTACAGAGACACACACACACGAACGTACACACACACATTCACAGTGTTCTCTTACCCGCCAGGGCTAAGTTCAACAACAGTAAGGCAGAGGCAAGAGGGACAGAAGAGGGAGAAAATATTAATGCAACAAGCATTAACAATACACGGAACAACACCAGAAAGCAAAGTTTTATCCAAATAAATATGGTTTTGGAGAGGTTGGTTGAGTAAATACCGAAATATCTACAGAGGTGGTGACTCAAATGTTGTGGGCATGAAACTTTGTCTGTGTTTATACAGGCAGCCCAATTCTGAAAAGGTACCTAATTATTGTCAAAGGATCTGATCTGATTGGTCAAAAGACCAATTACTGGCAAAATATCAGAATTGGGCTGCCTGCGTAAATGTAGCCTTTGTGTTTTATTTGACTTGTTTTTATCTTTTGCATGAATCCCACTAATTCCCTCATCAGAACAGGGAACAGGTTGCCATGGTAGCACAGTACTGAGTACATGATAGTACAGCGTCACAAATTACATCCTATTTCCTATATAGTGCAAAACGTTTTACCACTAGGGCCTATGGGGCTCTGGTCAAAAGCAGTGCACTATATAGGGAATAGGAATCCATTTGTGATGCATCATATCATAGCCCAGTCTGACCATCTCAGTTCCAGTCATGATGGGCTGATAATGTCCATGTCAGTGTTTACATGTCGGCTTCTTTCTCAGGAAGAAGGAACCACATTAGATAGAGTATTCCTCTTGTTAAATCCTTTTCCATGCTGATGGTAAGAAGGCAGTGTAATGGAAAGAGTGTGTTCCTTCCCAGGGTGCATTGCAGGCCTGACTGCCTGGTTGATCATGTGGTATTTATGAGCGTGTTTGGGGAAGTAGGATAGAGGGGGTGAACTACAGCTGGGACTGCTTTAGCTGAGGCTTAGGGTGCACCCCAAAAGGCCCCCTATTCCCTATTTAGTGCACTGCTTTTGACCAGGGCCCATAGGACTCTGGTCAAAAGTACTGTAGTGCACTATATAGGGAATAGTGTGCCATTTGTGACGCAGACCTAATTACACCAAGGCAGTGGTAGCAGAGCAGAGCTAACAGTTTGGATAATTTTGGGTAGGTAACACTCATGGATGCTCTATGCTGACACAGAGAAACTCAAGCGGACTGTTGCCATAGTAACCATCACTGGGGAAAATAGTGAAATCTCCGGTCTTTTGGGTGTCATAAAAAAGGGGGAAGTCTGTGTAGTTGAAATACAGTGGTAGTCGTTGTGATCTGGCCAACATGGTAAAGTCATGTAGGAATGTTCTAACAGAAATGGGGTCAGTTAGTCATGTTTTAGATGCATAGTCATGAACTTCTCAGCTTAAAGATAGAATCCTTAATTGCAACATCCATTTTTGCACATATAAATTAATTAAACACTGAATGTACAAAACATTAAGGACACCTGATCTTTCCATGACAGACTGACCAGGTGAATCCAGGTGAAAGCTATGATCCCTTATTGATGTCACCTGTTAAATCCCCTTCAATCAGTGTAGATGAAGGGGAGGAGACAGGTTAAAGAAGGATTTTTAAGACTTGAGACAATTGAGACATGGTTATGGTAGTAGGTGTCAGGCGCACCGGTTTGTGTCAACAACTGCAACACTGCTGGGTTTTTCACACTCAACAGTTTCCTGTGTGTATCAAGAATGGTCCACCACCCAAAGGACATCCAGCCAACTTGACACAACTGTGGGAAACATTGGAGTCAACATGGGCCAGCATCCCTGTGGAACGCTTTCGACACCTTGTAGAGTCCATGCCCCGACAAATTGAGGCTGTTCTGAGGGCAAAAGGGAGGGGGTGCAACTCAATATTAGGAAGGTGTCCTTAATGTTTTGTCCACTCAGTGTATATACCCATTGATTGTTGAAGAATATAACTTGTAAATGCCTCAGGAGCTTAGTTCAACTGTCGTACCTCAACAGAACCCAAGATATGAACTTGTTTTACTCTGATGTTTGTAAACAAAGTAAATGTAAACAAACACTGTCTAGCCTCAAAACATGGTTACAACTATCATGTTGATATCATGGATGGTCAGTCCTTGCATCCACAGCTCTGTCTATGAATTTGAACGTGGTTACATTTCTCCAGGTCCATCCCTCAGCTTTTTACCAAAACAGAGCTGGGGTGAACCACTTTGTTATCATTTCAATGAAGGATTCTAGCTTTAAAATGATGGAGGAACACTTTGTTTTGGAGTGCACATGCAAAAGTAAAACACAATAACTACAAATAAATTGAAACAACTTTGACACGTTGTACATCTGTGGGCTTAAATTGAGCGATAAAGCCAAATCACTGGATTGTTGTAGAATGCGTGTAAAGTTTGATTGGTAGAAATTGTAGAATAAACATGTGAGCATCAGCTTACCTTCACTCCCTCATTGTAGCTGTCCACGGGGTTCAGGCTGGCCAGACTACCCAGGTGACTGGGGGCTCCAGGACGGGGAGGTTTCTTTGGTGGAGCTGCATGTTCTGTTGAGGCAAAGGACCCATCAGATACTTGAGTACAATAGAATAAACAGATACTTAAACTACAACATATAGTACAATATATGCATGTTCTGTTGAGGCAAAGGACCCATCATCAGTTTCATAAGGAATAAAACCAATGCATGACTATATGGAAGATGCACAGGAATGTTGCATTCCTTATCAAACTCTCACAGATTCAACGGAATTCCTATCAAATATCTACTATTATGGCAACATAAACTAACACAGGCCTAGCAGAAATAGTCAAATTGGCAGCCTGTCAACATAGTTTAGCAGTTAAAATGGTTGAGGAATGTGCTAGAACAGTTGAGGGAGTCAGAGTTAGTCAAAGTCAGTCAGAGTTAGAGCCAGTCAGAGTTAGAGCCAGTCAGAGTCAGAGTTAGAGCCAGTCAGAGTTAGAGCCAGTCAGAGTCAGAGTTAGAGCCAGTCAGAGTCAGAGTTAGAGCCAGTCAGAGTCAGAGTTAGAGTTAGAGCCAGTCAGAGTCAGAGTTAGAGTTAGAGCCAGTCAGAGTTAGAGCCAGTCAGAGTCAGAGTCAGAGTTAGAGCCAGTCAGAGTTAGAGCCAGTCAGAGTTAGCCAGTCAGAGTTAGCCAGTCAGAGTCAGAGTCAGAGTTAGAGCCAGTCAGAGTTAGAGCCAGTCAGAGTTAGAGCCAGTCAGAGTTAGTCAGAGCCAGTCAGAGTTAGTCAGAGCCAGTCAGAGTTAGTCAGAGCCAGTGCCAGTCAGAGTTAGTCAGAACCAGTCAGAGTTAGAGCCAGTCAGAGTTAGTCAGAGCCAGTCAGAGTTAGAGCCAGTCAGAGTCAGAGTTAGAGTTAGAGCCAGTCAGAGTCAGAGTCAGAGCCAGTCAGAGTCAGAGTTAGAGTTAGAGTTAGAGCCAGTCAGAGTTAGAGCCAGTCAGAGTCAGAGTTAGAGTTAGAGCCAGTTAGAGTTAGAGCCAGTCAGAGTCAGAGTTAGAGCCAGTCAGAGTTAGTCAGAGCCAGTCAGAGTTAGAGCCAGTCAGAGTCAGAGTTAGAGTTAGAGCCAGTCAGAGTCAGAGTCAGAGCCAGTCAGAGTCAGAGTTAGAGTTAGAGTTAGAGCCAGTCAGAGTTAGAGCCAGTCAGAGTCAGAGTTAGAGTTAGAGCCAGTTAGAGTTAGAGCCAGTCAGAGTCAGAGTTAGAGCCAGTCAGAGTCAGAGTTAGAGTTAGAGCCAGTCAGAGTCAGAGTTAGAGTTAGAGCCAGTCAGAGTTAGAGCCAGTCAGAGTCAGAGTCAGAGTTGGAGCCAGTCAGAGTCAGAGTTAGAGTTAGAGTTAGAGCCAGTCAGAGTCAGAGTCAGAGCCAGTCAGAGTCAGAGTTAGAGTTAGAGTTAGAGCCAGTCAGAGTTAGAGCCAGTCAGAGTCAGAGTTAGAGTTAGAGCCAGTTAGAGTTAGAGCCAGTCAGAGTCAGAGTTAGAGCCAGTCAGAGTCAGAGTTAGAGTTAGAGCCAGTCAGAGTCAGAGTTAGAGTTAGAGCCAGTCAGAGTTAGAGCCAGTCAGAGTCAGAGTCAGAGTTGGAGCCAGTCAGAGTCAGAGTTAGAGTTAGAGTTAGAGCCAGTCAGAGTCAGAGTTAGAGTTAGAGCCAGTTAGAGTCAGAGTTAGAGCCAGTCAGAGTTAGAGCCAGTCAGAGTTAGAGCCAGTCAGAGTTAGAGCCAGTCAGAGTTAGCCAGTCAGAGTTAGCCAGTCAGAGTCAGAGTCAGAGTCAGAGCCAGTCAGAGTTAGTCAGAGCCAGTCAGAGTTAGTCAGAGCCAGTCAGAGTTAGTCAGAGCCAGTGCCAGTCAGAGTTAGTCAGAGCCAGTCAGAGTTAGAGCCAGTCAGAGTTAGTCAGAGCCAGTCAGAGTTAGAGCCAGTCAGAGTTAGAGCCAGTCAGAGTCAGAGCCAGTCAGAGTCAGAGCCAGTCAGAGTCAGAGCCAGTCAGAGTTAGTCAGAGCCAGTCAGAGTTAGTCAGAGCCAGTCAGAGTTAGTCAGAGCCAGTCAGAGTTAGTCAGAGCCAGTCAGAGTTAGAGCCAGTCAGAGTTAGTCAGAGCCAGTCAGAGTTAGAGCCAGTCAGAGTTAGTCAGAGTCAGTAAGAGTTAGAGCCAGTCAGAGTTAGAGCCAGTCAGAGTTAGAGCCAGTCAGAGTTAGAGCCAGTCAGAGTTAGAGCCAGTCAGAGTTAGAGTCAGTCAGAGTTAGAGCCAGTCAGAGTTAGAGCCAGTCAGAGTTAGAGCCAGTCAGAGTTAGTCAGAGCCAGGCAGAGTTAGAGCCAGTCAGAGTCAGAGCCAGTCAGAGTTAGAGCCAGTCAGAGTCAGTCAGTCAGAGTTAGAGCCAGTCAGAGTTAGAGCCAGAGAACCAGGGGAACAGTGAAAACAATACGTGTAAGGTAAACCTGTAATTACATTGGCTGAGACATTACCTGGTTTGCCTATGGGTTGGTATATGTGCTGGTTTCCTGTCTGCAAACACAAACAAGCAGTTGAAATAAACCAGCAGGATTCATTCCACATTTCCAACAGTGTTTTTCCACAACATCCCAGTGAGCAGTCTCTCTGGTGTCATCTGTGTTGTTGTGGTCTCTCCACCAACACTCAAAATACTCCTGCTGCTTAGATACACAGACCTAACCGGACCACAGCCAACCACCAGTTTACATGGCGTTCCACAGTAAAAACACATCTCTGCTTTACTGTGATAGCCCTAAAACAAACTGTAGAACAGACAGTATGCAGTATTCCCTGTTTAAATGTAAGTCAATAAAACACTTGCTGATTGAAGTTTACAGAATAGCCTAGAGGTTATTGAGAGTTGTATTCAATATTTTTGTGCATCAACTCAACATGCTAAACGGCTATCCATCACTCCTTGGCTTCATCCTCTGCCTGGCTCTAATTATTATCAGGGAGACAGATTCTGACAGTTATCTCGCCATGAAGCAACATTTTGGTTTTGCAAATTGCCCAGTAAAATAGAGTGGATTGCATGAGAGCTGCTGCATTAATGCGGGCGGTGTTTTAAACTAAGAGTGGGTTTGGTTTGGGGCTATACCCTTCTAATGGTCCATGCAGCTCAGAACACAGCTGTCCATACAGCTCAATGTAATGATACTGAGCAATGACAGGGAACAAATTAAATAGTTCTACATTCTCTGTTCTAATAGTTCTACATTCTATGTCCTAATAGTTCTACGTTCTACTAGTTCCACATTCTATCTCCTAATAGTTCTGCATTCTACATTCTCATAGTTCTACATTCTATGTTCTAATAGTTCTACATTCTATGTCCTAATAGTTCTACATTCTATGTCCTAATAGTTCTACGTTCATTGTCCTAATAGTTCTACATTCTATGTTCTAATAGTTCTACATTCTAACAGTTCTACATTCTATGTTCTAATAGTTCTACATTCTATGTCCTAATAGTTCTATGTCCTAATAGTTCTACGTTCTATGTCCAAATAGTTCTACATTCTAATAGTTCTACATTCTATGTTCTAACAGTTCTACATTCTATGTTCTAACAGTTCTACATTCTATGTTCTAATAGTTCTACGTTCTATGTTCAAACAGTTCTACATTCTATATTCAGATAGTTCTACATGATATATTCTATACATGAGAACAGATGGATATTCCTTCATTTCAGTCAGTGTTCTTTTCTTCTCCTTTTAAGCCCAGTAAACATGTTGGTTTCCTAACGTGAATTCAAAGAGCAAAGACTAAATCTTCAACCATTCTCTTTTTTTAAATTATCAATATATATTTACAATTGTTGGTCCCAAGATGATCTGTGTGAATCTGTTAACCCTTTGACTTTCCCTTTTCCAGTTGAAGGTAAATCCCCAGAGTGCTAAAACAAATACAGAAAACGTGCCTATGTAGTAAGCATGTACAGTGCATTCAGAAAGTATTCAGACCGCTTGACTTTTTACACATTTTGTAAAAAAATGTTTTTTATCACAATTACATAAGGATTTACACCCTTTACTCAGTACTTTGTTGAAGCAGCTTTGGCAGCGATTACAACCTCGAGTCTTCTTGGGTATGGAGCTACAAGCTTGGCACATCTGTGTTTGGGGAGTTTCTCCCATTCTTTGCAGATCCTCTCAAGTTCTGTCAGGTTGGATGGGGAGCGTTGCTGCACAGCTATTTTCAGGTCTCTCCAGAGATGTTAGATTGGGTTTAAGTCCGGGCTCTGGCTAGGCAACTCAAGGACATTCAGAGAATGCCACTCTTGAGTTGTCTTGGCTGTGTACTTAGGGTCGTTGTCCTGTTGTCCTTCACCCCAGTCTGAGTTCCTGAGTGCTCTTGAGCAGGTTTTCATCAAGGATCTCTCTGTACTTTGCTCTGTTCATCTTTCCCTCGATCCTGACTAGTCTCCCAGTCCCTGCCGCTGAAAAACATTCCCACAGCATGATGCAGCCACCACCATGTTTCATCGTAGGGATGATGCCAGGTTTCCTCCAGACGTGACGTTTGGCATTCAGGCCAAAGAGTTCAATCTTGGTTTCATCAGTCCAGAGAATCTTGTTTCTCATGGTCTGAGAGTCCTTTAGGTATCTTTTGGCAAACTCCAAGCTGGCTGTTATGTGCCTTTTACTGAGGAGTGGCTTCCATCTGGCCACTCTACCATAAAGGCTTGATTGGTGGAGTGCTGCAGAGATGGTTGTCCTTCTGGAAGGTTCTCCCATTTTCACAGAGGAACTCTGGAGCTCTGTCAGAGTGACCATCAGGATCTTGGTCACCTCCCTGACCAAAGCCCTTCTTCCCCGATTGCTCAGTTTGGCTGGGCGGCCAGCTCTAGGAAGAGTTTTGGTGGTTCCAAACTTAATTTAAGAATGATGGAGGCCACTGTGTTCTTGGGGCCCTTCAATGCTGCAGATATTATTTGGTACCCTTCCCCAGATCTGTGCCTTGACACAATGTCACGTCCTGGCCAGTATATAAGGTTAATTGTTTTGTAGTTTGGTCAGGGCGTGACAGAGGGTATTTGTTTTATGTGGTTCGGGGTGGTGTGTTTGTGTAAAGGGTGTTTGATTTAGTATGTCCGGGTTTTGGTTTATGTCTAGGTAGTTCTATGTGGAGTCTAGTATGTCTGTTTCTATGTCTGGTGAATTGGTGTTGGGACTCTCAGTTGAAGGCAGGTGTTTTCTATCTGCCTTTGATTGAGAGTCTCATAAATGAGGGTGTGTTTGTGTTTGTGTTTTGTGGGTGATTGTTCTGTGTTCAGCCCTAGGCTTTGCCAGACTGTTTAGTTGTACGTTCGTTTTCGTGGTTTGTTGTTTTGGAGTGCTCTTTTGATAATTTAAAATAAAAGTCAAAATGAGCATACACGTACCTGCTGCGTATTGGTCTACATTTTCAGACGACGATTTCGTTATATCGTCGGAGGACGAAGACAACCGTGACAGAATCACCCACCTCAAAAGGACCAAGCAGCAGTGGAAGGAGCAGACGGCGTTCGAGTTGGACTGGCGGGAGAAGTGGACTTGGGAGGAAGTTCTGAACGGGGCCGGACCTTGGCATCAGGCTGGGGAGTATCGCCGCCCGCAGTGGGAAATAGAAGCAGCCAAGGCAGAGAGGCGGTGGTACGAGGCCAGAGTGGACGCGCTGAAGGAGATGCACGAGAGGCACCCCCAAGAAAATTTTGGGGGGGGGGCACACGGGTAGTTTGGCTAGGCGTAAGAAGAGCCGGAAGCCAGCTACCCGTGGTTATATGGAGGAGCGTATGAGGTGGGGAGCGCCATGTTTCGCTGAGAAGCGCAATATCTCACCCATACGCACGCACAGTCCGGTGCGAGTTATTCCAGCCCCTCGCAGGTGCCGTGCTAGAGCGGGCATCCAGCCTGGTAGGAGGATGCCTGCGCAGCGCATCTGGTCGCCGGTACGCCTCCGAGGACCAGGCTACCCAACTCCCGCTCTACGCACGACTACCATCAAGCCCCTGCACAGCCCAGTCTGCCCTGTACGAGCACTCCGCTCGTGCAGGGCTACTAGTTCCATCGAGCCAAGGCGGGTTGTGCAGGAGGTAAGATCTAGACCGGCTGTGCGCCTCCATAGCCCTGGGTTTCCAGCTCCTGTCTCTCGTGCGGACCCGGAAGTGCGTCCACCCAGTCCGACTCGTCCTGTTCCCGCTCCCCGCACTAAACGGCAAGTGCGTAAACCCAGCCTCGCCAGTCAACAGTCGTCGGAGCTGCCCGCCAGTCAACAGTCGTCGGAGCTGCCCGCCAGTCAACAGTCGTCGGAGCTGCCCGTCAGTCAACAGTCGTCGGAGCTGCCCGCCAGTCAACAGTCGTCGGAGCTGCCCGCCAGTCAACAGTCGTCGGAGCTGCCCGCCAGTCAACAGTCGTCGGAGCTGCCCGCCAGTCAACAGTCGTCGGAGCTGCCCGCCAGTCAACAGTCGTCGGAGCTGCCCGCCAGTCAACAGTCGTCGGAGCTGCCCGCCAGTCAACAGTCGTCGGAGCTGCCCGCCAGTCAACAGTCGTCGGAGCTGCCCGCCAGTCAACAGTCGTCGGAGCTGCCCGCCAGTCAACAGTCGTCGGAGCTGCCCGCCAGTCAACAGTCGTCGGAGCTGCCCGCCAGTCAACAGTCGCCGGAGTGGCCAGACTGCGCTGAACTGCCGGAGTGGCCAGACTGCGCTGAACTGCCGGAGTGGCCAGACTGCGCTGAACTGCCGGAGTGGCCAGACTGCGCTGAACTGCCGGAGTGGCCAGACTGCGCTGAACTGCCGGAGTGGCCAGACTGCGCTGAACTGCCGGAGTGGCCAGACTGCGCTGAACTGCCGGAGTGGCCAGACTGCCCTGAACTGCCGGAGTGGCCAGACTGCCCTGAACTGCCGGAGTGGCCAGACTGCCCTGAACTGCCGGAGTGGCCAGACTGCCCTGAACTGCCGGAGTGGCCAGACTGCCCTGAACTGCCGGAGTGGCCAGACTGCCCTGAACTGCCGGAGTGGCCAGACTGCCCTGAACTGCCGGAGTGGCCAGACTGCCCTGAACTGCCGGAGTGGCCAGACTGCCCAGACTGCCCCGAGCTGACAGACTGCCCTGACCTGCCCGAGTTGCCAGACTGCCCTGACCTGCCCGAGTTGCCAGACTGCCCTGACCTGCCCGAGTTGCCAGACTGCCCTGACCGTCCCGAGTTGCCAGACTGCCCTGACCGTCCCGAGCTGCCAGACTGCCCAGACAGCCTGGAACGGCCTGAGCCGGAGCCGCCTCCAATATAGGTGGGTTGGGGAGGGGGGGTGTAGCACAGTGCCGTCGTTGACGGCAGCCACCCTCCCTTCCCTCCCTTTAGTAAGGGGGAATTTTCTTTTGGGTATTGTTTGGGGGTAATTTTTTTTGTGTTAAGGTGCTTCTGGGGTAGCACCTTTAAGGGGGGGGTACTGTCACGTCCTGGCCAGTATATAAGGTTAATTGTTTTGTAGTTTGGTCAGGGCGTGACAGAGGGTATTTGTTTTATGTGGTTCGGGGTGGTGTGTTTGTGTAAAGGGTGTTTGATTTAGTATGTCCGGGTTTTGGTTTATGTCTAGGTAGTTCTATGTGGAGTCTAGTATGTCTGTTTCTATGTCTGGTGAATTGGTGTTGGGACTCTCAGTTGAAGGCAGGTGTTTTCTATCTGCCTTTGATTGAGAGTCTCATAAATGAGGGTGTGTTTGTGTTTGTGTTTTGTGGGTGATTGTTCTGTGTTCAGCCCTAGGCTTTGCCAGACTGTTTAGTTGTACGTTCGTTTTCGTGGTTTGTTGTTTTGGAGTGCTCTTTTGATAATTTAAAATAAAAGTCAAAATGAGCATACACGTACCTGCTGCGTATTGGTCTACATTTTCAGACGACGATTTCGTTATATCGTCGGAGGACGAAGACAACCGTGACACACAATTCTGTCTCGGAGCTCTTCGGACAATTCCTTCGACCTCATGGCTTGGTTTTTGCTCTGACATGCACTGTCAACTGTGGGACCTTATATAGACAGGTGTGTGCCTTTCCAAATCACGTCCAATCAATTGAATTTACCCCAGCTGGACAACAATCAAGTTGTAGAAACATCTCGAGGATGATCAATAGAAACAGGTCGCACCTGAGCTCAATTTTGAGTTTCATAGCTAAGGGTCTGAATACTTATGTAAATAAGGTATTTCAGTTTTCTATTTTTAAACCATTTGAAAAAACGGTTTATGCTTTGTCATTATGGGGTATTGTGTGTAGATGGATGGGAATTTGTATTTATTTAATATATTTTGGAATAAGGTTGTAACGTAACAAAATGTGGAAAAAGAGGGGTCTGAATACTTTCCGAATGCACTGTATCTATTATGCATTTATATGTTGAAGCTCTCTGAGCCCAAGTCATGTTTTAAAAACGTATAGCATCTATCTGTCTGTTGCTATTTTACCACAAAGCCATTCAGTAAGGAAAACATTTCTGCCTGCTAATATACTGCACTACAGCGTAAATACAGAAATACTGGTTTGATTGACTTGAGCCTCTAGAGTTACTACACAGGCTGTCTGGGAGTGTTCTCTCCCACTGTACGACAGACTCACTGTAATACTCACTGACTCACTGTATAACTCATACACAACCCCAGGCTAGGAGTGGTACAACAAGCACAGACAACAGAGAGACATTGACGGGAACCCCCCCCAGACAAAATCTCTTTAACTTCTTTTGAGTGAAAGCCCAAGGTATTTTGCATATTTGTGAGAGAGGTAAAGAGAAAAGGAGATAGCGTTGACTGTTATTCCATCCAGGAAAACCAAGTAGAAAGAGGAGACTTACTGGGCCTTGGAGGATGCAGTCATCCCGGTCAATGCTGCCTCTGGAATTCCTTGAATCCGGCTTCTGGGTGTGACCGAGAGAGAGACAGCAGGTTAAATGAATGATCGAACAAACAAACAAACAAACAAATGATCAGACTGATTTCAAAGTGGAAAACAATCCTTATTTCTCTATATCACAGTGATAATGGACATTACTTTGCTATAACAGTGGTATGACATCTGATGCACTGATATTCAAATCAGTCAGATCAAATCTAAATTAATATACAATATCATGACAAATACAAATCACTGCTACGTAAACACAGGACAAAATGGTAACAAGAGACATTCTCCACTTGATCCTTGGAGTCGTCATTATTATTTGTGTGTGTGTTGTATTGTAATATAGGGTTTCAGCTAATGTAAGCTAGCTAGGCGTTGAAGTGACTTTCTGTTGCTGAGGTAAATGCGCTGCTCATCCAACTTGCAGAAAGCTCGAGACCCAACAACTGCACATGCGTAACACCCTTACCTCGCTCGATACCGTTTTCCACAAGCTAAGTCGACATTAGATTGCAGCTAAAACCACATCTTCTGAGGGACTTTATCTAATGCGCTGTAACGCACCGAAAGTTATTTTAAATGGTTTTCCAGTGCACTTGTCGCTGTTATTTCTTGATGGGCATCAATTCTAGTATGTTAATATTTTTTGTAGTATGTTAATATTTTTTCTAGTATGTTAATATTTTCTCTAGTACGCTAATATATTTTAACATTACAGTAGTAGGCACATTCAATTATTTATCTTTGTAACACTTCAACACAGAAGGAACAGATGTACACAGCTTAGAATCCCACAGCGCAGCAAATGTACTCCTGCTGCTGCTTTGCCCGTTAACTTATTAAAACTTCAGTCTCACGCCAGCTGCCTGCCAAACTACTGGCATTCCTCTCTCCTTCCCTCCCTCCTTCCCTAATCCTGTACCAGTTTTCCGAGGCAGGACTTGAAAACCTGCATCCTTTGGACTGCTGTTCTGTGCTGGGTGTTTCAGTGCCTGGGAGGAGAGCATGGAGCGAGCTGCTAGGAATTCCATCAACAGGATGAGAGAGGTTCCCCACTTTTACTCCTGTTTACACGGCTTGGCTCACTGACTGACTGACTGACTGACTGGCTCGCTGACTTACTGACTGACTGGCTCGCTGACTGTCTCACACAAAGTGAACATGCAGCCAGATAGCGGTCTTTCTCTGTTCGCCTGCCTCTCTCTCTTCCTCCCTCTTTGTCTCTCTCTCTATCCCTCACTGTCTCTATCTCTCCACCTCTCGCTCTCTCACCCTGTCTCTTTCTCCCTCCCTCCCTATCTATCTCTCTCCTTCCTTTCTTCTAGTAGTCCCTCCCCTTGTATGAAATGTGTCTACGGGTCTAAACTACATACAACCTACTCAGCTTTCCAGCAAAGATCATTTGGCTTTCACCAACTGTGGGTCAAAATAAGTTTACCATACTTGACACAGCATGGAGGGACAAAACTATCATTAGCTAGGAATTTGCTTTAGCCATGTGCGCACGCGCGCGCGCGCACACACACACACACACACACACACACACACACAATAAAACTTTGAGAACACACAAAATTTGACAGCTTTGCCAAAGGTCTGAAAAACATAAGACGACGGTTTTTGTTTCCCGTTTTCTTCTCTGAAAACGTCTTTGTCCGTTGAAAGTAAAAAATTATCCAGGAAGTGAACTGAGGCGCTCTGGGACACATCTCAGAGATAATAATACGGTACTACTAAAATAACTGAGGGGTATGAAGCCAGTGCAAAACATAATATACGACATCTGTGCACAATTAACACAGGGCTTTCCAAGGAATGATGATCTACCTTTGTGTCAGACATTACAGTTGTAAGTAAACACCCTGAAAACAGAACATGAAGGGGCAAGTCTGTTATCTCCTGCATCACTATCAGAGGGGTTACAGGAGGCAGGTATGTACAACGATTATGTGTGTGTGTGGTATGTGTGGTTTGTGTGTGTGTGGTATGTGTGTATGTATATATAGTGTGTGTGTGTGCTTGTATATGTGTGTGTATGTGTATATATAGTGCGTGTGTATGGTATGGGTGTATGTATATATAGTGTGTCTGTGTGTGTGTGTGGTATGTGTGTATGTATATATAGTGTGTGTGTGTGTGTGCTTGTATATGTGTGTGTATGTGTATATATAGTGCGTGTGTGTGGTATGGGTGTATGTATATATAGTGTGTCTGTGTGTGTGTGGTATGTGTGTATGTGTATATATAGTGTGTGTGTGTGGTATGGGTGTATGTATATATAGTGTGTGTGTGCTTGTATATGTGTGTGTATGTGTATATATAGTGCGTGTGTGTGGTATGGGTGTATGTATATATAGTGTGTCTGTGTGTGTGTGGTATGTGTGTATGTATATATAGTGTGTGTTATTACCTGGAAGCGTTCCTCCTGCTCCAGCCACCGCTGGTCCTCCTCCATCTGTTGCTGTTGCATCATCAGCTGTTCCTGCATCAGGAGGGGGGGGAGAACCTGACCCATCACCTGCATGTCCAGAGACCCCCTGTCCTGAGACAGACAGACATAGTGAGAGAGACAGAGAGAGAGAGAGAGATAGAAGGAAAGAGAGAGAGCGAAAGAGAGATAAAGAGAGATAAAGAGAGAGAGAGAAATTGAGAGAGAGATAGAAAGAAAGAGAGAAAAAGAGATTGAGAGAGAGAGAATCAGTGCATTGTCCCTCACCAACCTCAATCGCTACTACATTACCATCTTGTTACTGGGAGCACCAGGTGTACAACACTGGTCCATCCCCAGATCCTTACCTCCATGTTGGGGGACCACATGGGGAGGTCCTGCTGCCGGTGGTGGTTCCAGGTGTCATGGGGATCGTGGGAGGCCTGGGGAGGGTACATCCCACTGGTCATGGAGGGCATGCCGTGGGGGCCTGGGTATCCTGCCATCTGGGAAGGACAGGGGCCTTTGAATTAGTAATGTATCTACTTAGATCAGGAACCCCCAATATCCCAACTACCAAAACAGAATCCCATGACATCTAGGGAAAGGCCTGTTATAACTACGGTATAAACACACAGTCTCATGTCTCTCTGTCAGTGTGTTGTAGTAGCTAGGCTACCTGCTAGTGGTTATGCTGTTATAACTACTGTATAAACACACAGTCTCATGTCTCTCTGTCAGTGTGTTGTAGTAGCTAGGCTACCTGCTAGTGGTTATGCTGTTATAACTACTGTATAAACACAGGGTACTGTCTCATGTCTCTCTGTCAGCGTGTTGTAGTAGCTAGGCGACCTGCTAGTGGTTATGATGTTATAACTACTGTATAAACACAGGGTACTGTCTCATGTCTCTCTGTCAGTGTGTTGTAGTAGCTAGGCTACCTGCTAGTGGTTATGCTGTTATAACTACTGTATAAACACAGGGTACTGTCTCATGTCTCTCTGTCAGTGTGTTGTAGTAGCTAGGCTACCTGCTAGTGGTTATGCTGTTATAACTACTGTATAAACACACAGT
Source organism: Salmo trutta (assembly GCF_901001165.1). Classification (NCBI taxonomy): domain Eukaryota; kingdom Metazoa; phylum Chordata; class Actinopteri; order Salmoniformes; family Salmonidae; genus Salmo; species Salmo trutta. The sequence goes on along the minus strand of NC_042993.1, from coordinate 4,493,151 downwards.
CTCATGTCTCTCTGTCAGTGTGTTGTAGTAGCTAGGCTACCTGCTAGTGGTTATGATGTTATAACTACTGTATAAACACAGGGTACTGTCTCATGTCTCTCTGTCAGTGTGTTGTAGTAGCTAGGCTACCTGCTAGTGGTTATGATGTTATAACTACTGTATAAACACAGGGTACTGTCTTATGTCTCTCTGTCAGTGTGTTGTAGTAGCTAGGCTACCTGCTAGTGGTTATGATGTTATAACTACTGTATAAACACAGGGTACTGTCTCATGTCTCTCTGTCAGTGTGTTGTAGTAGCTAGGCTACCTGCTAGTGGTTATGATGTTATAACTACTGTATAAACACACAGTCTCATGTCTCTCTGTCAGTGTATTGTAGTAGCTAGGCTACCTGCTAGTGGTTATGATGTTATAACTACTGTATAAACACACAGTCTCATGTCTCTCTGTCAGTGTGTTGTAGTAGCTAGGCGACCTGCTAGTGGTTATGATGTTATAACTACTGTATAAACACAGGGTACTGTCTCATGTCTCTCTGTCAGTGTGTTGTAGTAGCTAGGCTACCTGCTAGTGGTTATGATGTTATAACTACTGTATAAACACACAGTCTCATGTCTCTCTGTCAGTGTGTTGTAGTAGCTAGGCTACCTGCTAGTGGTTATGATGTTATAACTACTGTATAAACACACAGTCTCATGTCTCTCTGTCAGTGTATTGTAGTAGCTAGGCTACCTGCTAGTGGTTATGATGTTATAACTACTGTATAAACACACAGTCTCATGTCTCTCTGTCAGTGTGTTGTAGTAGCTAGGCGACCTGCTAGTGGTTATGATGTTATAACTACTGTATAAACACAGGGTACTGTCTCATGTCTCTCTGTCAGTGTGTTGTAGTAGCTAGGCTACCTGCTAGTGGTTATGATGTTATAACTACTGTATAAACACACAGTCTCATGTCTCTCTGTCAGTGTATTGTAGTAGCTAGGCTACCTGCTAGTGGTTATGATGTTATAACTACTGTATAAACACACAGTCTCATGTCTCTCTGTCAGTGTGTTGTAGTAGCTAGGCGACCTGCTAGTGGTTATGATGTTATAACTACTGTATAAACACAGGGTACTGTCTCATGTCTCTCTGTCAGTGTGTTGTAGTAGCTAGGCTACCTGCTAGTGGTTATGCTGTTATAACTACTGTATAAACACAGGGTATTGTCTCATGTCTCTCTGTCAGTGTGTTGTAGTAGCTAGGCTACCTGCTAGTGGTTATGCTGTTATAACTACTGTATAAACACAGGGTACTGTCTCATGTCTCTCTGTCAGTGTGTTGTAGTAGCTAGGCTACCTGCTAGTGGTTATGATGTTATAACTACTGTATAAACACAGGGTACTGTCTCATGTCTCTCTGTCAGTGTATTGTAGTAGCTAGGCTACCTGCTAGTGGTTATGATGTTATAACTACTGTATAAACACACAGTCTCATGTCTCTCTGTCAGTGTGTTGTAGTAGCTAGGCTACCTGCTAGTGGTTATGATGTTATAACTACTGTATAAACACAGGGTACTGTCTCATGTCTCTCTGTCAGTGTGTTGTAGTAGCTAGGCTGCCTGCTAGTGGTTATGATGTTATAACTACTGTATAAACACAGGGTACTTTCTCATGTCTCTCTGTCAGTGTGTTGTAGTAGCTAGGCTACCTGCTAGTGGTTATGCTGTTATAACTACTGTATAAACACAGGGTACTGTCTCATGTCTCTCTGTCAGTGTGTTGTAGTAGCTAGGCTACCTGCTAGTGGTTATGATGTTATAACTACTGTATAAACACACAGTCTCATGTCTCTCTGTCAGTGTGTTGTAGTAGCTAGGCTACCTGCTAGTGGTTATGCTGTTATAACTACTGTATAAACACAGGGTACTGTCTCATGTCTCTCTGTCAGTGTGTTGTAGTAGCTAGGCTGCCTGCTAGTGGTTATGATGTTATAACTACTGTATAAACACAGGGTACTGTCTCATGTCTCTCTGTCAGTGTGTTGTAGTAGCTAGGCTACCTGCTAGTGGTTATGCTGTTATAACTACTGTATAAACACACAGTCTCATGTCTCTCTGTCAGTGTGTTGTAGTAGCTAGGCTACCTGCTAGTGGTTATGATGTTATAACTACTGTATAAACACAGGGTACTGTCTCATGTCTCTCTGTCAGTGTGTTGTAGTAGCTAGGCTACCTGCTAGTGGTTATGATGTTATAACTACTGTATAAACACAGGGTACTGTCTCATGTCTCTCTGTCAGTGTGTTGTAGTAGCTAGGCTACCTGCTAGTGGTTATGATGTTATAACTACTGTATAAACACACAGTCTCATGTCTCTCTGTCAGTGTGTTGTAGTAGCTAGGCTACCTGCTAGTGGTTATGCTGTTATAACTACTTTATAACACAATGTACCATCTCTCCTTGCTCTACCTGCTAGTGGTAATGATGTTATAACTACTTTATAACACAATGTACCCTCTCTCCTTGCTCTACCTGCTAGTGGTTATGCTGTTATAACACATTTAACATTTACATTTTAGCAGACACTCTTATCCAGAGTGATTTACAGGAGCAGTTAGGGTTAAGTGCCTCGTTCAACGGCACATCGACAGATTGTTCAGCTAGTCGGCTCGGGGATTCAAACCAGTAACATTTCGGTTACTGGTCCAACGCTCTTAACTGCTCTCCTTGCTCTACCTGGTAGTGGGTGGGCTGCCCCCCCGTGTACCAGCTCTCCTTGCTCTACCTGGTAGTGGGTGGGCTGCCCCCCCGTGTACCAGCTCTACTTGCTCTACCTGGTAGTGGGTGGGCTGCCCCCCGTGTACCAGCTCTCCTTGCTCTACCTGGTAGTGGGTGGGCTGCCCCCCGTGTACCAGCTCTCCTTGCTCTACCTGGTAGTGGGTGGGCTGCCCCCCCGTGTACCAGCTCTCCTTGCTCTACCTTGTAGTGGGTGAGCTGCCCCCCGTGTACCAGCTCTCCTTGCTCTACCTGGTAGTGGGTGGGCTGCCCCCCCCCTGTACCAGCTCTCCTTGCTCTACCTGGTAGTGGGTGGGCTGCCCCAGGTGCTGTGGGCTGGGGTAGAACCCCTCACTGGAGCGTGGGCTTGGGTACCCTGGTCTGCTGGGCTATAGAGAGAGAGACAGAGAGTTCTGTTAAATACATGCTGCTGCTGCTGTTGCTGTTTCATATCCATAGCTAGGTCTGGGTTAGATAGAGCTAGGCACACACACACACACACACACACACACACACACACACACACACACACACACACACACACACACAAACTACAGATGCAATGTGTGTGGACAGAGTTAGAGCTGTTCAAAAGGAAACAAAGAAAGGCTATGAAACAAGCAGGCGGTTAGTTCAACATCCACAAAAAAGTTACATGAGAGTTCTGGTGTTGGACTTAGTAGAGTTGCTGGTTATTTTTGGTGCGGGGGGGGGGGGATGAGGGTAGAATAATCATCTCCAATTCAGGGTGACTTGTTGACAGGCAGGCAGGCAACAATCTCCTCCTCCACCTAGCATTGCACTCAGACTTTCCTTATATTTAATCATAGCGAGACATCTACCTTCCAGACCTTTTCACAGTAAGCTTCTTGAGGCCAAACCTCCCGATTAGCAAAAGACAGTGAACGAAACAGAACAGGCTGTAAGTTACAACATGTGACAACACTGTGGAAATGAAATGATGTGCAAGATACAGAGTTCAGATACTCATTTAGAACACGTACAATAGAAACATCATAAAACAGGAAGAGATTCTACATGGTTGTACACAACGTTAGGATGGCTAAGATGACCACAATGGAAGCATCAACCAACTGTGTTGAAAAAGGACCAATGAGAGCAGCATGTTTTCATGGTAGAACAACAATGGATTGCATCATCCAGAGATCTGGTGGGAGGAGACCACCATGTGTTTGACGTCACCCTGCTGTACAGTACTGTATACTGCATCCCAAATGGAACCCTGTTCCCTAACATAGTGCCCTTCTTCCACCAGAGGCCTATGGGCCGAGGTCAAAAGTATACACTACATAGGGGAAAAGGGTGCCATTTGGGACAAGGATTACACACTGAAATCCCTGGGTTGGAACTGGACAGTGTCCAGCCCTGCTGTGTGTCTTTCAGAGAGACACCACTAGAGTGGCGTATGTCAAAACCTTTACAGCTCTGATGTATTTAATGCTGTGGCCCTCTGTCCTGTCCTGTCCCACCGGCATGTATGGATCTGTGGACTGCATGGGTCAGCTGCTGCTTTTGGGGTGGCTGCAGCCTGTCAGTGTGGAGGTGGGGGTAGAGGACCTGACCACCGCAGGGGGCATGGAGGGTCTCCTCAGGGCTGCACGGTGGGGGGGGGGGGGGGGGGGGGGGCAGGACAGTTGGGGGTAGTACTAGCAGTGGTGGGGAGGGGTGCGCTCGCCAAAGCACAGGAAGGGCTGACAGCCAAAGGACAGGGATGGCTGAGAGCCAAAGCACAGGGAGGGCTGAGAGCCAAAGCACAGGGAGGGCTGAGAGCCAAAGCACAGGGAGGGCTGAGAGTCAAAGCACAGGGATGGCTGAGAGCCAAAGCACAGGGATGGCTGAGAGCCAAAGCACAGGGATGGCTGAGAGCCAAAGCACAGGGATGGCTGAGAGCCAAAGCAGAGGGATGGCTGAGAGCCAAAGCACAGGGAGGGCTGAGAGCCAAAGCACAGGAAGGGCTGAGAGCCAAAGCACAGGGAGGGCTGAGAGCCAAAGCACAGGGAGGGCTGAGAGCCAAAGCACATGGATGGCTGAGAGCCAAAGCACAGGGATGGCTGAGAGCCAAAGCACAGGGAGGGCTGAGAGCCAAAGCACAGGGATGGCTGAGAGCCAAAGCACAGGGATGGCTGAGAGCCAAAGCACAGGGAGGGCTGAGAGCCAAAGCACAGGGAGGGCTGAAAGCCAAAGCACAGGGAGGGCTGAGAGCCAAAGCACAGGGAGGGCTGAGAGCCAAAGCACAGGGAGGGCTGAGAGCCAAAGCACAGGGAGGGCTGAGAGCCAAAGCACAGGGATGGCTGAAAGCCAAAGCGTTGAGGTATAGGCGCCGACAGACATTCCAGACTAAAGCTTTGCTGCAAGGACGGCCGACGGGGGGGGGGGATTGCAGACAGGACACACACAATGTGTATAGCATGATGATGATGAGACAGACAGACAGACAGACAGACAGACAGACAGACAGACAGACAGACAGACAGACGGACGGACGGACAGACGGACCAGACAGAGGGACCAGACAGAGGGACCAGACAGAGGGACCAGACAGAGGGACCAGACAGACAGACGGACAGACAGACGATGGGACAGATGGACCAGACAGACAGACAGACAGACAGACAGACAGACAGACAGACAGACAGACAGACGGAGGGACGAGACAGACAGACAGACAGACGGAGGGACGAGACAGACAGACAGACAGACAGACAGACAGACAGACAGACAGACAGACAGACAGACGGAGGGACGAGACAGACAGACAGACAGACAGACAGACAGACAGACAGACAGACAGACAGACAGACAGACAGACAGACAGACAGACAGACAGACAGAGGGACAGGCAGAGGGACAGATGGACCAGACAGACAGACAGACAGACAGACAGACAGACAGACAGACAGACAGACAGACAGACAGACAGACAGTAGGAGGGAGGGACAGATGGACCAGACAGACAGACAGACATACATACAGACAGACAGATGGAGGGACCAGACAGACAGACAGACAGACAGACAGACAGACAGACAGACAGACGGACCAGACAGAGGGACCAGACAGAGGGACCAGACAGATGGAGGGACCAGACAGACAGACAGACCAGACAGACAAACCAGACAGACAGACAGACAGACAGACAGACAGACAGATGGAGGGACCAAACAGACGGACGGACGGTCGGACAGACAGACGGACAGACAGACGGGGGGACAGATGGACCAGACAGACAGACAGACAGACAGACAGACAGACAGACAGACAGACAGATGGAGGGACCAGACAGACAGACAGACGGACAGACGGACAGACGGACAGACAGACGGACAGACAGACGGAGGGACGAGACAGACAGACAGACAGAGACAGACAGACGGAGGGACAGATGGACCAGACAGACAGACAGACAGACAGACAGACAGACAGACAGACAGACAGGGAAGACGGAGGGACCAGACAGACGGATAGACGGAGGGAGACAAGGGAACAGAGACACTGAGACACAGGGAGATGTGGTCAGACACACAGACAGAGACATGATGGAACATTGCTGAAGACAAAGCCAGCTGGGTGATAAGCAGTAAGCAGAGAGCTGGTAGAGGAACTAATGGGGAAGGAGAGCAGGGAAGTCAGCTGGGGAGGAGAGCAGGGTAGTCAGTGGAGCGGAGAGCTAGGTAGTCAGTGGGGGAAAACAGCAAGGCAGTCAGTAAGGGGGGGACAGTGTAGTCACATAAATAGTCTCTTGATAAAATAGTCCCTTGATAAAATAGTCTCTTGATAAAATAGTCCTTTGATAAAATAGTCTCTTGACAAAATAGTCCCTTGATAAAATAGTCTCTTGATAAAATAGTCCCTTGACAAAATAGTCCCTTGACAAAATAGCCCCCTGATAAAATAGTCCCCTGATAAAATAGTCCCTTGATAAAATAGTCCCCTGATAAAATAGTCCCTTGATAAAATAGTCCCCTGATAAAATAGTCCCCTGATAAAATAGTCCCTTGATAAAAGATTCCCTTGATAAAATAGTCCCTTGATAAAATAGTCCCTTGACAAAATAGTCCCTTGACAAAATATTCCCTTGACAAAATAGTCCCTTGACAAAATAGTCCCCTGATAAAATAGTCCCTTGATAAAATAGTCCCTTGATAAAAGATTCCCTTGATAAAATAGTCCCTTGATAAAATAGTCCCTTGATAAAATAGTCTCTTGATAAAATAGTTCCCATCAATAGTCATCACACAGTATTAGAAGAGAAATGGTGGTTATAAACGTCCCTTTTTCAGGACCCTGTCTTTCAAAGATAATTCGTAAAAATCCAAATAACTTCACAGATCTTCATTGTAAAGGGTTTAAACACTGTTTCCCATGCTTGTTCAATGAACCATAAACAATTAATGAACATGCACCTGTGGAACGGTCGTTAAGACACTAACAGCTTACAGACGGTAGGCAATTAAAGTCACAGTTATGAAAACTTAGGACACTAAAACACTAAAACCAAAAGAAAGATGCCCAGAGTCCCTGCTAATCTGCGTGAACGTGCCTTAGGCATGCTGCAAGGAGGCATGAGGACTGCAGATGTGGCCAGGGCAATAAATTGCAGTGTCCGTACTGAGACGCCTAAGACAGCGCTACAGGGAGACAGGACGGACAGCTGATCGTCCTCACAGTAGCAGACCACGTGTAACAACACCTGCTCAGGATCGGTACATCCGAACATCACACCTGCAGGACAGGTACAGGATGGCAACAACAACTGCTCAATTTATACCAGGAATGCACAATCCCTCCATCAGTGCTCAGACTGTCCGCAATAGGCTGAGAGAGGCTGGACTGAGGGCTTGTAGGCCTGCTGTTAGGCAGGTCCTCACCAGACATCACCGACAACAACGTTGCCTATGGGCACAAACCCACCATCGCTGGACCAGACAGGACTGGCAAAAAGTGCTCTTCACTGACGAGTCGTGGTTTTGTCTCACCAGGGGTGATGGTCGGATTCGCATTTATCGTCGAAGGAATGAGCGTTACACAGAGGTCTGTACTCTGGAGCTGGATCGATTTGGAAGTGGAGGGTCCGTCATGGTCTGGGGCGGTGTGTCACAGCATCATCGGACTGAGCTTGTTGTCATTGCAGGCAATCTCAACGCTGTGCGTTACAGGGAAGACATCCTCCTCCCTCATGTGGTACTCTTCCTGCAGGCTCATCCTGACATGCCCCTCCAGCATGACAATGCCACCAGCCATACTGCTCGTTCTATGCGTGATTTCCTGTAAGACAGTACTGTCAGTGTTCTGCCATGGCCAGCGAAGAGCCCGGATCTCAATCCCATTGAGCACGTCTGGGACCTGTTGGTTCGGAGGGTGAGGGCTAGGGCCATTCCCCCCCAGTAATATCCGGGAACTTGCAGGTACCTTGGTGGAAGAGTGGGGTAACAGCTCACAGCAAGAACTGGCAAATCTGGTGCAGTCCATGAGGAGGAGATGCACTGTAGTACTTAATGCAGCTGGTGGCCACACCAGATACTGACTGTTACTTTTGATTTTGACCCCGCCTTTGTTCAGGGACACATTTCTGTTAGTCACATGTCTGTGGAACTTGTTTAGTTTATGTCTCAGTTGTTGAATCTGTTGAAATTTACGGATGTTAAGTTTGCTGAAAATAAACGCAGTTGACAGTGAGAAGATGTTTCTTTTTTTGCTGAGTTGATATGGTGACTGTACACAGAGCTGTTCAGTCACAGCAGCCAGCAGTGTTTGTCCATGGTGGAGACTAGTTCCTGAGAATAGGACCATGGGTTAACAATAGATAAGGCTTTAGATAAGGCAAACAGCTGCAGCAGAGAGAAAACTGGGAACAGAAATGACATTAGTATATCAGATAGAAAATGAAAGCTCTCTAAATAACATTGGAGGATGGAAGAAGTGAAGCTACGAAGAACGTTTCTCTCAGAATAATGTCTAACGGACAGACAGTCTGACCAGCAGAACTGAAATTGTGGCTCCAAGCATGTAGACCCCACCTGACTCTATGTGTAATTCCTGAGGGAGTCACTGACTAAGGCCTCAAGCTTGACTGTACTGTTGTATTTGTGTACAGTGTTTACAGATGTCATACCATGAAAACTCCTCTTGTAATGGGAGCAGCCAACTGACAGACTGACTGCCAAGATAGGCGTTGATGATGACCTCTGTGACCTCCTCGTGGCCAAGGCATAAAGTCGCTGTGTGTGTGTGTGTCTATTAATGTGCTTCTGTGTGTGTGTGTCTATTAATGTGCTTCTGTGTGTGTGTGTGTGTGTGTGTGTGTGTGTGTCTATTAATGTGTTTCTGTGTGTGTGTCTAAAAGTGTGCATCTGTGAGTGTGTGTGTGACTGTCTCCCTCTATATGTGTGTGTGTGTGTAAGCTCTTACTTTAGGCGGCGCCTCGTCAGGCCCCCCTGAGTCCCAGGACACAGAGACCTGACGTCTCATCTCCATACGTGTCCTCTCCTTCTGCTGGAGCTTCTCCTCCTCCAATATCTGACTGCAGAGAGACAGAACAAACCACTGTGACTGTGTGTGTGTGTGTGTGTGTGTGTGTGTGTGTGTGTGTGTGTGTGTGTGTGTGTGTGTGTGTGTGTGTGTCCGTGATACTATCAGACTTCAGGAGTGTCCAGCCAGGAACATAACTATAGTTTAGTTCAGTTTAGCATCTCCTAAAAAGACCTAAACCTGTGGTGCTGTGGCTTTGAGAGGGGAGAAACGAGGATGAGAGATATGCTGGATAAACACTGTAGAGGTTATTGTACTGTACTGTTACTGTACATGGTGACAGGTTTCCCCACTAGAATTCAGGGATGGATATTGTTGCAGCGTAGCTACAGCCACCTGGTCCATGTCCTTCACTGTTAAGTCCTACTACGTTCTCAGATGGTTTTGTTTACAGAGCTGTCCTGTTAGCTGACAGGGTGGGTTTCACACAGCTGAGTACTACAACAACCTTCCCCTGTAACCAGCTACATCCTCTTGCCCTGAACTACAGTACATAGGATGCATACCAAATGGCTCCCCATTTCCTATATAGTGCACTACTTTTGACCAGAGCTCTATGGGCCTTGTATAAAGTAGTGCACTATAAAGGGAATAGGGAGCCATTTGAGAGTCAAACAATATGGTACACACACAGGACCTTAAGGAATACAGAGCAGGGAAAGCAGACAGCGGTCCCACTCCACCCAGCCTGGATCTGCTACAGTGATTTTATGCCTGTGGTCCACAGCACATGGAAACCCATTGGACATGCACAAAAAGAAGGGAAACCGCTCAAACACATGAAACAGCTTCCCTCCCCTCAGAGCCTGCAATAGCCATTAGAGTAATAAGCCATTTATAGAAGCACACAATGAGAGGAGATGTGGGTCTACTCTACTGTACTGTTCTGTACTGACAATACCTTTCAGCCAGCATTAACTCAGACCCAAATGTTCTGTGTTTTATCCTCCTTTCTGTCATCCAATGTCCAGTCTGAACAGAGTGCAGGCAATTCACGGAGCCAAACATTCTTCTGGATGCTGAGAACTCTGGAGTGTCTCCTCCCAACTAAACAAAGAACAGTTACATGAAGTGGAGGGTCCTCCAGCCTAAATACAGGCAATAAACTGTGTCCCATGAACCCCACAGTCTCTCTCTTCTCTCTCTGTCTCTCTCTGTCCCTCACACTCCCTCTCTCGCTCTCCATCTCTCCCTTTCTGTCTCTCTCTTTCTCTGTCTTTCTCTCTGGGAGGGAGGGCTATTTGTGGAAACAGCATTAGTCCTGGCTGCCATGCTGCCTTTGTATCTCTGTTCTTTACTGCCCAGATCAGTCACTCAATATAGTCTTCATTCAGTCGCTGCTGTCCTTGTCTGTTCCTAAGGCTAGATCTGAGATGGGGAAAAAATCATTTTCCCATAATGCCCCTTCATCCTGGAACATGCGTCAGAAGATTGTAAAGTTAGGGGAGTTAGTGTCTTTGCCTGTTTTTAAGACTCTGATGGACAACACTGTTTGTGATAACTACAGTTGTTTCTAATCTTCAATTGTATCTTTAACTTGTGACACTTTGTCTTTTGTGTATTCTGTATTTTCCTGTAATGTTTTATGGACACGCTGCTATATCCCTGTTTTGCCTTCTTGCCAGGTCACCCTCGCAAAAGAGGTTTTTAACCTCAATGTATTTTACCTGGTTAAATAAAGGTTAAATAAATAAAAAATAAAAAATGTGTGATAGCAGCAGTAAATCAGACAAGAAAAACAACATGGGGACCACCTGTCCTGGTCATTCTCCAGAACACACAACACAAACCTGACCAGTCTGTTAACAAGGTACAGGCCATTAACAAAGCCTTGTTGCCTCTAATAACAAAAGTGTTCGCAGTGTTGCTGACAAAACGTTGTATAAAGTATTACTTTCTGTTGACTAGCTAATAGCTACTACCTTTAAAAACAAAATCAAACAGTCTGACAGTAACTCAACAGCATTACAATGGGAGCACACTGAATGCCACGCTAAATGACGCTCCAAACATATTCACTACTCACCAGCGTCACTTTGCTAGAGTTCCATAACATCAATGCTCAGAATAAGTCTGTAAAACTGTATTGTGAGGGACCTGAATCAAAACCATTGCTTCACAACCAACTAATTAACTCCACATTTGCTCAAGGCAGACCTCAATAGGACATAGTCAGTCAACTGAGTCACAGAGAGAAGGAGATAAGAAAGAAAAAGCCCTGATTGTTACCTTACAACAGTGGGAATAGAGCTGCCTCTTGTGCTGCTAGAGGAACAGGAAACCATATCCACTTAGGTAATCCATTAGAGGAGAGATGTCCAGTACGCATGAGACCAGACAGAGAACCAAGCAGAGTCCCAGAGACCAGACAGAGAACCAGGCAGAGAGTCCCAGAGACCAGACAGAGAACCAGGCAGTGAGTCCCAGAGACCAGACAGACAACCAGGCAGAGTCCCAGAGACCAGACAGACAACCAGGCAGAGAGTCCCAGAGACCAGACAGACAACCAGGCAGACAGTCCCAGCAACAAGGGTCTATTAGAACTGGAACAGCACTCAGTCAATAAAATAGTCTTCACAAGAGAACAGAATGGGGGACTCTGTCTGTTCAGTCCAGATCAGCTGCCTCCTCCTCACGCCTTCCTTCTTACTCTACTGGGCTACTCAGGCAGCGGGTTGCACTTGGCATCTGTCCAATAAATGCGCAGGCAGGCGAGTGGGTGGGCGGTTAGCTTGTTAAAGGTTGGACGCTGAAGAGAAGCCCTCCGCTGTGGAGCCGAGATAGAGGCTGGAGAAGATGTCTCAGTGACGCTGAACTGAAGCCCTCCGCTGTGGAGCCGAGTTAGAGGCTGGAGAAGATGTCTCAGTGACGCTGAACTGAAGCCCTCCGCTGTGGAGCCGAGATAGAGGCTGGAGAAGATGTCTCAGTGACAGTGAACTGAAGCCCTCCGCTGTGGAGCCGAGTTAGAGGCTGGAGAAGATGTCTCAGTGACGCTGAACTGAAGCCCTCCGCTGTGGAGCCGAGATAGAGGCTGGAGAAGATGTCTCGGTGACAGTGAACTGAAGCCCTCCACTGTGGAGCCGAGTTAGAGGCTGGAGAAGATGTCTCAGTGACGCTGAACTGAAGCCCTCCGCTGTGGAGCCGAGATAGAGGCTGGAGAAGATGTCTCAGTGACAGTGAACTGAAGCCCTCCGCTGTGGAGCCGAGTTAGAGGCTGGAGAAGATGTCTCAGTGACGCTGAACTGAAGCCCTCCGCTGTGGAGCCGAGATAGAGGCTGGAGAAGATGTCTCAGTGACAGTGAACTGAAGCCCTCCGCTGTGGAGCCGAGATAGAGGCTGGAGAAGATGTCTCAGTGACAGTGAACTGAAGCCCTCCGCCGTGGAGCCGAGATAGAGGCTGGAGAAGATGTCTCAGTGACGCTGAAGAGAAGCCCTCCGCTGTGGAGCCGAGATAGAGGCTGGAGAAGATGTCTCAGTGACGCTGAACTGAAGCCCTCCGCTGTGGAGCCGAGATAGAGCCTGGAGAAGATGTCTCAGTGACGCTGAACTGAAGCCCTCCGCTGTGGAGCCGAGATGGAGAAGATGTCTCGGTGACGGTGAGGTTAAAGCAGCGCCAGTGCCAAGCCTGCCGATCTGGCAAGACGTGGTCAAGCAGCCAGACAGACACAGTCTCTCAGGTCAGCTCAGTGCAGAGCAGATAGAAAGGCTCAGGATCAGAGGCAGAGGGTTTGGTTTGGCCCTCTTTTCCATGGGACTTAATAATACCGTCCCCTCAGAGTTCTCCTCTCACAGTGAGACTAGCTGGAGTCATATCTGCAGGACAATACCACAGAGCTGTCTTTACAACTGACTTCCAAGCAGCAGCTAAATACAGTACAGTGGTACCATGTAAGGGTATATTACAGTGGTACCATGTAAGGGTATATGACAGTGGTACCATATAAGGGTATATGACAGTGGTACCATGTAAGGGTATATGACAGTGGTACCATGTAAGGGTATATGACAGTGGTACCATGTAAGGGTATATGACAGTGGTACCATGTAAGGGTATATGACAGTGGTGCCATGTAAGGGTATATTACAGTGGTACCATGTAAGGGTATATGACACTGTTACCATGTAAGGGTATATGACAGTGGTACCATGTAAGGGTATATGACAGTGGTATCATGTAAGGGTATATTACAGTGGTGCCATGTAAGGGTATATGACACTGTTACCATGTAAGGGTATATGGCAGTGGTACCATGTAAGGGTATATGACAGTGGTATCATGTAAGGGTATATGACAGTGGGACCATGTAAGGGTATATGACACTGTTACCATGTATGGGTATATGACAGTGCTACCATGTAAGGGTATATGACAGTGGTACCATGTAAGGGTATATGACAGTGGTACCATGTAAGGGTATATGACAGTGGTATCATGTAAGGGTATATTACAGTGGTACCATGTAAGGGTATATGACACTGTTACCATGTAAGGGTATATTACAGTGGTGCCATGTAAGGGTATAGTACAGTGGTACCATGTAAGGGTATATGACAGTGGTACCATGTAAGGGTATATGACAGTGGTACCATGTAAGGGTATATGACAGTGGTACCATGTAAGGGTATATTACAGTGGTGCCATGTAAGGGTATATTACAGTGGTGCCATGTAAGGGTATATGACAGTGGTACCATGTAAGGGTATATGACAGTGGTACCATGTAAGGGTATATTACAGTGGTGCCATGTAAGGGTATAGTGCAGTGGTACCATGTAAGGGTATATGACAGTGGTACCATGTAAGGGTATATGACAGTGGTACCATGTAAGGGTATATGACAGTGGTACCATGTAAGGGTATATGACAGTGGTGCCATGTAAGGGTATATTACAGTGGTACCATGTAAGGGTATATGACACTGTTACCACGTAAGGGTATATGACAGTGGTACCATGTAAGGGTATATGACAGTGGTATCATGTAAGGGTATATTACAGTGGTGCCATGTAAGGGTATATGACACTGTTACCATGTAAGGGTATATGGCAGTGGTACCATGTAAGGGTATATGACAGTGGTATCATGTAAGGGTATATTACAGTGGTACCATGTAAGGGTATATGACACTGTTACCATGTAAGGGTATATGACAGTGCTACCATGTAAGGGTATATGACAGTGGTACCATGTAAGGGTATATGACAGTGGTACCATGTAAGGGTATATGACAGTGGTATCATGTAAGGGTATATTACAGTGGTACCATGTAAGGGTATATGACACTGTTACCATGTAAGGGTATATTACAGTGGTGCCATGTAAGGGTATAGTACAGTGGTACCATGTAAGGGTATAGTACAGTGGTACCATGTAAGGGTATATGACAGTGGTACCATGTAAGGGTATATTACAGTGGTGCCATGTAAGGGTATATGACAGTGGTACTATGTAAGGGTATATTACAGTGGTGCCATGTAAGGGTATAGTGCAGTGGTACCATGTAAGGGTATATGACAGTGGTACCATGTAAGGGTATATGACAGTGGTACCATGTAAGGGTATATGACAGTGGTACCATGTAAGGGTATATGACAGTGGTACCATGTAAGGGTATATGACAGTGGTACCATGTAAGGGTATATGACAGTGGTACCATGTAAGGGTATAGTGCAGTGGTACCATGTAAGGGTATATGACAGTGGTACCATGTAAGGGTATATGACAGTGGTACCATGTAAGGGTATATGACAGTGGTACCATGTAAGGGTATATTACAGTGGTGCCATGTAAGGGTATATGACAGTGGTACCATGTAAGGGTATATGACAGTGGTACCATGTAAGGGTATATTACAGTGGTGCCATGTAAGGGTATAGTGCAGTGGTACCATGTAAGGGTATATGACAGTGGTACCATGTAAAGGTATATGACAGTGGTACCATGTAAGGGTATATGACAGTGGTACCATGTAAGGGTATATGACAGTGGTACCATGTAAGGGTATAGTGCAGTGGTACCATGTAAGGGTATATGACAGTGGTACCATGTAAGGGTATATGACAGTGGTACCATGTAAGGGTGTATGCCAGTGGTGCCATGTAAGGGTATATGACAGTGGTACCATGTAAGGGTATATGACAGTGGTACCATGTAAGGGTATATGACAGTGGTACCATGTAAGGGTATATGACAGTGGTACCATGTAAGGGTATATGACAGTGGTACCATGTAAGGGTATATGACAGTGGTACCATGTAAGGGTATATGACAGTGGTACCATGTAAGGGTATATGACAGTGGTACCATGTAAGGGTATATGACAGTGGCACCATGTAAGGGTATATGGCAGTGGTACCATGTAAGGGTATATGACAGTGGTACCATGTAAGGGTATATGACAGTGGTACCATGTAAGGGTATATGACAGTGGTACCATGTAAGGGTATAGTGCAGTGGTACCATCTAAGGGTATATGACAGTGGTACCATGTAAGGGTATATGACAGTGGTACCATGTAAGGGTGTATGACAGTGGTGCCATGTAAGGGTATATGACAGTGGTACCATGTAAGGGTATAGTGCAGTGGTACCATGTAAGGGTATATGACAGTGGTACCATGTAAGGGTATATGACAGTGGTACCATGTAAGGGTATATGACAGTGGTACCATGTAAGGGTGTATGACAGTGGTGCCATGTAAGGGTATATGACAGTGGTACCATGTAAGGGTATATGACAGTGGTACCATGTAAGGGTATATGACAGTGGTACCATGTAAGGGTATATGACAGTGGTGCCATGTAAGGGTATATGACAGTGGTATCATGTAAGGGCATATGACAGTGGTACCATGTAAGGGTATATGACAGTGGTATCATGTAAGGGTATATGACAGTGGTATCATGTAAGGGTATATGACAGTGGTGCCATGTAAGGGTATATGACAGTGGTACCATACATTATTAAATACAAATACACAATAAGGGAGAGTCATGTTTGTTATGACTGGTTCTGTATCTGAGGTCCATTGTCTTCATACAGCTGGCATGTTGGAGAAAGATCCTGCCTTAGTATTGTGTGTGTGCATGTGCGCGCGCGCACACACACACACACACACACACACACCCCTTTCTGGCAGCTGTGCTCCCTAATTTATATGATGACATAAAACAAGTCTCAACCAACGAACCCCACATCAAATGCCTTTTAATGGCCTGGCTTTTCATATAAATAGTATTAAGAGTGTAAATATTGACATGGTTTCCAGGACACAGCCCTCTCTTCCATGCTGCTGGAGCACCACAACATGACCGATGTGGTGGGACTCAGAAAGACTAGTAGAAAGTGGAGGTGTAACTCATGCTGAGTTTTAAACAGGATAATAAAAGCACAGCACTCTTATTTTCCGACATGTCTTCTCTGTGTAAACCAAGGGCACTGTGATGGGAGACAGCATGGCAGGCAGCAGCACAGCTCACACAGATGCAGCAGCTACAGGTCTGTTCTACAGCAGTCACTGATGGAATGGAGACAGAAGTTAAAACTACTTCATCATGGCCCCAGGGTATCTTACCTGGACATCCAAATGCCTAGCTACACAAGTGTGAGCATGCATGGAAATGACGTTGACACTTCATTCTCACAAAAACCCTACCCTGTCAATGAAGGGAAAATGCCCAGCATTGCATCAGAGGGGAATTCAAAGGCAGTTACCAGGGTGTCTGTCTAGACCTTTCTTGTGAAGGATTACCTGAAGGTGCTTTCCTCACCAGTATTACATACTGACCTTTCTGAAACTGCTACATTCATTTTTGGACATTTAAATAAATTATATATCCCCATTGATTGTTGAAGAATATAACTTCTGAACACCTCAAGAGCTTTAGTTCACCCGTCAATACCTAACATATAAGCTTGTTTCACTTCATTGTTTTTAAACAATGTAATTGTTAACACTGTATAGATTCAAAACATGGTTCAAACTATCATTCTGATATCATGGATGGTCAGTCCTTGTATCCATAGCTCTGTCTATGAATGTGAGTGAGGTTACAATTCTCTAGCCTCGTTCCTCAGCTGTTTACCAAAACAGTGGCCGGTGGCCATTTGTAATTGTCCCTTTCACTACGTCCTTAATAAACCTGGGTCAGACACATATCAAACACTTGAGCTCCACTCAATATAGTTTGCCCCATAAAATTAAACCAATAGAATATTCCCCAAAACTCCAAGCTAAATCAAAACACACAGGTCTGACTCCCTCACCAATGGAAACCTAAGGATAGAAGGTGAAGGGTAGGGCCCAGGCACTCTCCCTCTCAGTTACCATACCAACAATGAGGTCATCCCAGACAGGAAGTGGGACAGACGGGCACGGTCTGACGAGTCAGAGCTACTGAGAGGGTCGTCACTGGTCACCACAGCCACAAAGCCATAAACACCACCTATTTCAACAATTTCTCTTCTTAAAATGTGATTTTAAACCTTAACCCTAACCTTACCACACAACCTGATGCCTAACCCTAACCTTAAATTAAGAACAAAAAGCACATTTTATTTTCATGAATTTTATAGCCAATTTTGACTTTGTGGCTATGCTATCTAGTGGAAACCAACAGAGGGATTTCCCTATGTCTCATGCTGTCACGCCCTGACCTGAGAGAGACATTTTATTTCTCTATTTTGTTTGGTCAGGGTGTGGGGTGGACATTCTATGTGTTATATTTCTATGTTTTTTTTTTTCCTTTGATTGGCCTGGTATGGTTTCCAATCAGAGGCAGCTGTCTATCGTTGTCTCTGATTGGGAATCATACTTAGGCAGCCCTTTTTCCCTCCTTCAGTGTTGGATCTTGTTTTTGTACAGCTCAGTTAGCCTGCTGAACGTGACGGTCGTTTTCTGTTGTTTATTGTTTTGTTTTAGTGTCCTGAGTTAAATAAAGAAATATCATGAGCACTCACCACGCTGTGCTTTGGTCTACTCCTTTCGACGACGATCGTCACACATGCCACCCAGAGGTGTGACTGACCTCAACTGAATCACAGGACCCAAAACACCATGGAGCCAAGTGTCAGCCAAAGGTGTGACTGACCTCAACTGAATCACAGCACCCAAAACACCATCGAGCCAAGTGTCAGCCAAAGGTGTGACTGACCTCAACTGAATCACAGCACCCAAAACACCATCGAGCCAAGTGTCAGCCAGAGGTGTGACTGACCTCAACTGAATCACAGCACCCAAAACACCATGGAGCCAAGTGTCAGCCAAAGGTGTGACTGACCTCAACTGAATCACAGCACCCAAAACACCATGGAGCCAAGTGTCAGCAAGAGAACTGGGCATGTCGTACAGTATATCTACTTGTACAAACAAGCCAGTCAATTCCACCTTCAACGATTGAAATGTGTGTGGATGCTTAGGTGACAGAGTGCCATCTAGTGACCAAGAATGAACATCTATCTAGATGGGGTCGGCAACAGGTGGCCTGTTTACAAAATATATATTTTCGTTATCTATTTCATTTAGGAAATCTGTTTCCAAGTAATCTTACAAATAAAAAAAGAGACGTGATCGTGTTTCAATATAATCAAGGTATGAAATGATTGTTATTTTTAAATACAATCTCTTTTTGGGCTTAGTTGTGGTCAATTTGCAGTGTACAAATTGTTCTAATTATTTTAAGGCCCCACGACTATTCGTTCCGACAACAAATAAAAAAAGAGACGTGATCGTGTTTCAATATAATCAAGGTATGAAATTATTGTTATTTTTAAATACAATCTCTTTTTGGGCTTAGTTGTGGTCAATTTTCAGTGTACAAATTATTAGAATTATTTTAAGGCCCCACGACCATTCGTTCCGACAACCCCCCCACTCTCTATGAGAAACATTTGGAATTGGAATTCCAGTTCACTTCCTGAACTGACTCAATTGAAATGGAATGAACTCCAACCCTGATAGATATGCATTATTTTTCCTCCACAGTCAATGTACCTCAGTTCAGACTCAGTGAAAGATACAACTGCAAAATACATTTAGCTAAAGTATGGCTCTTATGACATTGTAGTTGTAGGAGATAGTCTTCAAGGTATGATAACGCACCCTGCACTACAGCATTGTACATGCAGATAGACCGACTGACGGACATACCTGAGCTGGGCTTTGAGCTCTGTGAAGCAGGGTCTCTTGCTAGGGTCGTAGGCCCAGCACTTGGTCATCAGGCTGTACAGGGTAGGGGGGCAGTTGTGGGGCATGGCCAGACGCTCTCCGTTCTCTATCCGGCCGATGACATCGTTGTTCTTCACCCCCTGGAAGGGTTTGACTCCGTAGATGAGGATCTCCCACATACACACACCTGGAGTACAGAGAAACATATATATATTTAAACCCTAATTTATCAGCTAATAACATACAGCCTTGGTCTTAAAAGTTTTAGAGCACTGTTTGATAAGTACTGTATCAAATTCCCATACTCACCAAACATCCACACGTCACTGGCTGAGGTAAAGCGTCTGAAGTTAATAGACTCTGGTGCCATCCATTTGATAGGCAGTTTCCCTTTGGAGGCTGGGAGGAGAGGTGAAAGCTTGACTTTTATTTTTTGTGATCAAATGTTTTTATTGTGATTGATTAGACAGGTACACATGAACAATGCAACAAGTAACAAGACAAACACTTCCCCTCCCACAGGACTTCCATAAGCCATAGTTAGATGAGTGGTTCACAATAGCAGTCTCACAAGAGTCATACGCTGATGAAAAGAGCTGTTGAGTTTCTTTCACTCGCCCCATGCATACGTGCAACAGATATTTCCATGTTTATAATGTCCATGAATGACAGCAGCCACAGCTGTCTGCTTAAAGAGTGAGGAACCTAATGAATGACCTACTGATAACAAAAACAGCAGAAAGTGATCTCCTCTGGTATGCTAACTGTGGACAGTTAGTCTCCAGAACAGGTGAAACTCCTACCTTTGTAATAGGAACTGTCCTCCATGTATCGAGACAAGCCAAAGTCTCCCAGTTTAACACAGTCCACTGAGGATACCAGCACGTTCCTGGCAGCTATATCCCTGCACGACGCAGACATGGTTACAATGGAAAAGAGAAGAGTAGTGTGTTTACAGGAAACACACAAAAGCCATATTAATAAGGCTAGATTGGGGTGAGGGCTTACCTATGTACAAAACGCTTGCTCTCCAGGTAGGCGAGTGCTGTGCTTAGCTGGAAAGCATAGAGAATCAGTGATGCCAAGTCGAGGTTGTATTTTCTCACTTGCAGGAAGGAGCGTAGCTGTAAAGATGGGAAGAGAAAACAAAAGATAATACTCACTTTAGAATGTACATTACATACAGGGATGGATTAATGCAGGGGCTTCCTGGGGCTGAAAACATAAAAAAATGTAGAATAATAATAATAAAGGAGATATATACAGTATTTATTATATATGTAGTATATATTTTGTAGACAGCCTGATGCCGTTCTGCTAATCATCAGATGGGGGCAGGAGAGGAGGTAGGGGGTGCCATGTGGGTAACTGGGGGCCCTGCCTTGATTGGGTAACTGATTAACTAAACAATTTTAAATAATAAACTGCACAATAAATAAATGTGACTGGTCAATTGTATAAGTCAGGGGCTGGTCCAAACATTTTTTTTGTATTTTTTTGTACTATTATAATAAATTTTATCCAACCACAGGAGCCCGCTCTCAGTGTTCAAAATACACCAGAGAGCACAATTTCAGGAAACTAGGCATATGTCGCGCATCACTACCTCACAGGAGATAAACTTTTTTTTATTATAAAAATTTGTTTTTGGGCAGAAATGCCTTCTGGAACATGTGAACTTTCATGTGCCTTAATAACAAACTTGTATGCCATCTGTAAATACGAATAAAATCATTACATTACGAGCCTAGTTAGTTTAGCCACAGAAAAAGAGAGCAACCTTCTTGCTAGCCATGATTGGCAGAGATAATGAGTGGGCTGGACATGCCGAGAGATGAGTTCCGACTGGTCTGCCATGTAGCTCACCTCTGTCTATAACATGAGCTGGTCAGTAAGTGTAGGTAATCCTTTCTAACAGGGCTTTTTTGAAAGACATTGTGTAGAACTGCATAAGTGTTGTTCTCCACTTTCCGGAGGGCCGAGTTTTGAAATCAGTGGAATTAGAGTATGATAGCTAAGGAGATGGAAAAGATTCTGGCGTTTGATTGCAAATATGCAGACGGAGTTGAAAAGAGAACACACAGAAGGCTGTTGTATAAAACACCTGTCTCTGGGTTACATCTTCAAACTAAGGACAACCATGGCATCCGTGACAGAGAGGGAGAAGCATCTATCAATGCATACGGGTAAGACAGTCTAGCTGGCTACATTTTCAGATAATACACATTTCTAATTTCGTCAGAAAGTCGTTTTAATTTCAAGTTAAAGTGTACTGTTAGCTAACTAGCTAACGTTAGCTGGCTGGCTAGCTAACGTTACGTGTATGATCTGTGTAGTTATATTATTCGTATCTCAGAGCCATTTCCATTGCTAGTTATAGCCTAATGTTAGCTAGCTAACATTGAACCTGGTTGGTTAGCTACCTACAGATTCATGCAGGGTATTAACGTTATGAGTTGGGATTATGGTTCATTGTTTAGCTAGCTAGCTACATGTCTAAACAAAAGACTGCACTATGCAAGTAACGATTTCAATGTTCATGATGTCAATGCGACAACTGTCGATAGACGTAGCTGATAAATTCGCTCTGGCTATCTACTCCGATTTCAGATCACTCTTGTTTGAGTGTGCCAGAGTGCAGAATAACTGACGAATTTACGAACGCTCAACACCAATTGTATATGGCCCGTGTCAGTAAACGTTGGCAAAAAGCCTGATTAAATTATTGCCAGCCGCACAGTTGCAGTCACCAATGCTCTGGATAACATAAAAACAGCCTAACCAGCTCTGCTAGTGCCAGTAAAATGGTCAGAGTGAGCTGTTCTCTCATTTGTGTCTGGAAGTAGCTAGCCAACATTAGCCAGTTAGCTTGGGTGCTTGACTGCTGATGTTAAGTCCGAACGCTTGGATCAACCCTACTCCTCGGCTAGACCGTCCAGTGTGCGTTCTGAACGTTCCGAGAGCGAAACGCTCTGAATTTGCGAATGTACAATCTGACAACGCTGAGTTAACGAATGCCCAGAGTGCACTCTGAGCACACTCTGGCAGTTCAGATTAAATTTATGAACACGTAGTATAAACCAGCCTTTAGTCTTGAAATCTTTGGTTGTTTAGTACATGGCCTCACGTGAATCCTTAAAGAGATGGGACGGGCAAAGGCTTAAGAGGGTGTGAACAATGCTGAATGGGTGTAGACCAAGAAAAGCTCCCCAGTAGGTACCAAAACATTAAGAGCCATTTTCTCAAAAGTGAGGTTAGAAGTTTATCAACTTTCAAAGCAGAATTACTTTCCCATTGTTTCTCAACTGTAGTGTATGATATACCATGTTCTAGCTCTGAGTCTCTACTTTTATCCAATGTAAAAAACACAATTTAAAATTTTGCTACATAAAACCTGTGGATTAAGTTTTATCACAAGCACATACAGGTAGCTTATCTGCCAAAATAAAGGAAACACCAACATAATGTGGGACACCACGAGCTGCCAGAACAGCTTCAATGCGCCTTGGCATAGATTCTACAAGTGGACCTAAACCATGCCAGGAAATTGCACCCCACACCATAAAATATACCTAATTTAATCAAGTGTTTCCTTTATTTTGGCAGTTACATGTATGGTTACGCCTATGGTCCGGAAGGCTGCAGTTAGGGCAGCATGAGCGCCAAATATAGGTTACAGCTTCTTGTGGCCATAGACATATAATCCATAGAAGGGGTTTTGGAACCTCTTACCCTGGCAATTTGACTGTAAACTCATTTAACATTTTTTATTTATTTAACCTTTATTTAACTAGGCGACTTGCCTAGTTAAATAAAGGTTTAATAAATAAAAAATGTTACAACAAGCTGTAACCTATATTTGGTGCTCATGCTGCCCTAACTGCAGCCTTCCCGACTGTAGGCATAACCATACATGTAACTGCCAAAATAAAGGAAACACTTGATTAAGAACAAATTCTTATTTCCAATGACGGCCTACACCGGCCAAATCCAGGCGATGCTGGGCCAATTGTGCTCTGCCCTATGGGACTCCCAATCACAGCCGGTTGTGATACAGCCTGGAATCGAACCAGGGTGTCTGTAGTGACGCCTCAAGCACTGAGATGCAGGGCCTTATACTGCTGCGCCACTCGGGAGCCCTAATGGGTACACTGGCAATGGGTGCCAGGGAACTGCCATCAATGGATTATATTTCTATGGTTGGTTGCGGATGTCAGTTTGCCTTTTACAGATTTCAAAATACAATCACTGGAAAAACGTACATTTTGGAAAGCAAATGCCTACTGCTGAAAAAATAAGACTAATCTGTCTATAGAACCAATGGAAACACATTTCTCAACAAATGACAGCAGCACTGTTTTTCAAAGTAGCTCATCTTGAGACAGGCTATTGCCACGACGAGCGCATTGGCCATCACTGTGGGCAGCCTATGGCTTCATCTTCATCATTAGGTGAGTCAGTGTGCCACTGGATATTACATTTAGTAGCCGACTGTGATATATATACTGTATATATATTGCCTCCTGATAATGTACAATCTGTGTGTCGCTTCATTGGCCTGGGCTATTGTTTAGGTTGAGTAGGTTGAGCCACTTGAGTAGGTTGAGCCACTGACGTGGTCTTCCTGTCTGGGTTGGCGCCCCCCCCTTGGGTTGTGCCGTGGCAGACATCTTTGTGGGCTATACTCGGCCTTGTCTTCGGACGGTAAGTTGGTGGTTGTAGATATCCCTCTAGTGGTGTGGGGGCTGTGCTTTGGCAAAGTGGGTGGGGTTATATCCTGCCTGTTTGGCCCTGTCCGGGGGTATCATCGGATGGGGCCACAGTGTCTTCTGATCCCTCCTGTCTCAGCCTCCAGTATTTATGCTGCAGTAGTTTATGTGTCGGGGGGCTAGGGTCAGTCTGTTACATCTGGAGTATTCTCTTGTCTTATCCAGTGTCCTGTGTGAATGTAAATATGCTCTCTCTAATTCTCTCTTTCTTTCTTTCTTTCTTTCTTTCTTTCTTTCTTTCTTTCTTTCTTTCTTTCTTTCTCTCGGAGGACCTGAGCCCTAGGACTACCTGGCATGATGACTCCTTGCTGTCCCCAGTCCACCTGGCCATGCTGCTGCTCCAGTTTCAACTGTTCTGCCTGCGGCTACGGAACCCTGACCTGTTCACCGGACGTGCTTGTTGCACCCTCGACAATTACTATGATTATTATTATTTGACCATGCTGGTCATTTACGAACATTTTAACATCTTGACCATGTTCTGTTATAATATCCACCCGGCACAGCCAGAAGAGGACTGGCCACCCCTCATAGCCTGGTTCCTCTCTAGGTTTCTTCCTAGGTTTTTGGCCTTTCTCAGGAGTTTTTCCTAGGGAGTTTTTCCCAGCCACCGTGCTTCTTTCACATGCATTGCTTGCTGTTTGGGGTTTTAGGCTGGGTTTCTGTACAGCACTTTGAGATTTCAGCTGATGTACGAAGGGCTATATAAATAAATTTGATTTGATTTGATTTGATTTGTTTATTGTGAATTCCAGACCAGATTGATCTCAGTTTGTCAGTCAGAGTAGACACTGATTTCAGTCATTTGTGTGGTATTAAAAAAGATTGTGCTAATGTCTTCTGTCATGTAAATGACATAGAAATGCGTGAAATGCAGTTTTTAAATCCTAATGTGTGGAAATTCTAAAAACATCTCTGCTCAACTGTAGCCTATGCCACATGCCAAATTTATTCTGGCTTTAGGGCCTCTTTCTTCAACAGTAAATGTAACACGCTTCCAATTGCATCTTGGTGCATGGATTTGTTTACAGAAAATGATGGTGTACCGGGAAGGAGGGGCTATAGAAAAAACAAAGCCCGGGGCCTATGATTTCTTAATCCGGCCCTGATCATATATAACATAGACTGCCTTCTACAATGTACTGTATAAACCTTGAAATTGAACCTTGACTGTGATGCCTCTATCCACCACTAGATGGCCATCCCTAACAGCTGAAACCATGTGAAAAGTAGAAGTACCATCCAAGACTAAATGGGTAAAGAAATCTAAAAACTCAAATTACAGTACTCTTCAGCATGATCCATAGGTTACTGTTACAGAGCCTGAGGTCATCACTGTTAAACGGATTCCTGTATTAAAGGTACTTCCTGTATTAAAGCACTGTATTGTGTGTGTGTTCTGTACCTCTCCCAGTGTACACAGCTCCATGATGATCCACCCTGGGTTTTCTGTGATCACTCCAATCAGCTTCACTATGTGGGGGTGGTCAAACTGACGCATGGTCACTGCATGGGGACAACAAGCACACACACACACACACACACACACACACTCTATTCAGTGTAATTGAATAGACCAGGGATTAGCTAGGCTATGGTTTATAGAATCAGGTTACTGTATGTAGGGCGAAAAGGTAGAGTGGAAGATGAAGACTGATTATATAGTGGATTATTATTCATGTTGATAATAAATATCAAGGCTGTTATGAAGGAAGCAGGCCCATGTTTACACTGGGCTATTTTAGGAGAGGAGGAGAGAAGGGAGGAGGGGAGGCTGGTGTTGGAGGGGTAACACAGCCTTTATAGTGGTGATGTGCTATTTGATGTGTTTTAGAGCAGTGTGTGTGTGTGTTTGTGTTTGTGTTTTGTCTCTGTCTGTGTGTGTGTGTGTGTGTCTGTGTGTGTGTGTGTGTGTGTGTGTGTGTGTGTGTGTGTGTGTGTGTGTGCATCCATGTGTGTAGTGTTAGAGAGAGTATGTGTGGGCATGCACGCATGAGTGTGTGTGTCTCAGACTCAGCAAGGGGAAGGGAAGGGGTGTGTATTGCACTTGGGAAATCAGCAGGACTATACTAGTGTAAACCCACTTTCTCTAAACCCATCCCTCTCTAAAGCGGTGCTCTGTCCTCCCCAGTCCCCCTGCAGCCTCCACACATTCCTGCTGTGTTTTCATACATGGGGGTTAGCTCAGTCCCACCTTGTCTGGGCATTTCATCTGGATAAAGGAGCCTTTCTCTCTGTCAGGACCACTGGAGCTGAAGAGCAGTTAAGTCTTCTGCTGTTCAAAAACCCACTGCTACACTAATGTTGCGTCACAAATGGCACCCTAATACCTATAAAGTGCGCTATATAGGAAATAGGGTGCCATTTGGGATGCATACTAAATCTCTGCATGTTGTAGCCCTAAAAAGGTAGAAATATCTGTCTGAGATTGCTATGCTGAGAATGCGCCCTAGACGCTAACTAAAAGCTCATGTGTTCAACCCTCAGTAGTATACACACAACTGATGTAATATGTATGAAGAGCAAGAGGTCGTATGTGCTGTGATCAAGAAGGACGACAGGGGGAGGTGTGTTACTTACGAGCTTCTTGTAAGAACTTCTCCCTGACACTATCAGAGGTGCAGTTCTTACACGTCTTGATGGCCACAGACAGAGCAGGGTTTTCCTACAGAGAGAAATAAAACATCAGAAAATGGTAGTTTAAATAAATCAAGTCTAAGAGGATTGTGTCTTGTTTTTCCACAAGTGTGTAGGCACCCTATTCCCTATGTAGAGCATTAATTTTGAACAAGGCCCATAGGGATACCCATAGGGCTCTGGTCAAAACCAGTGGGCTACATAGGGAATAGGGAGCCATTTGGGACACAGCCTAGGCCTACCGGGCTCATGTAGACTCCCTGGTGGACGTCCCCGAACTGTCCCTCTCCGATACAGCAACCCAGCTCAATCCTCTGTCTCTGAATCTCATAGTCCCTGGCTGGATACAACACACAGCATTAGACACACTGACTTTATAATCTCATAGTCCCTGGCTGGGTACAACACACAGCATTAGACACACTGACTTTATAATCTCATAGTCCCTGGCTGGGTACAACACGCAGCATTAGACACACTGACTTTATAATCTCATAGTCCCTGGCTGGGTACAACACAGCATTAGACACACTGACTTTATAATCTCATAGTCCCTGGCTGGGTACAACACAGTGTTAGATACACTGACTTTATAATCTCATAGTCCCTGGCTGGGTACAACACAGTGTTAGACACACTGACTTTATAATCTCATAGTCCCTGGCTGGGTACAACACAGCATTAGACACACTGACTGTATAATCTCATAGTCCCTGGCTGGGTACAACACAGTGTTATACACACTGACTGTATAATCTCATAGTCCCTGGCTGGGTACAACACAGCATTAGACACACTGATTTAATAATCTCATAGTCCCTGGCTGGGTACAACACAGCATTAGACACACTGACTGTATAATCTCATAGTCCCTGGCTGGGTACAACACAGCATTAGACACACTGACTGTATAATCTCATAGTCCCTGGCTGGATACAACACACAGCATTAGACACACTGATTTAATAATCTCATAGTCCCTGGCTGGGTACAACACAGCATTAGACACACTGACTGTATAATCTCATAGTCCCTGGCTTGGTACAACACAGTGTTAGATACACTGACTTTATAATCTCATAGTCCCTGGCTGGGTACAACACAGTGTTAGACACACTGACTGTATAATCTCATAGTCCCTGGCTGGGTACAACACAGTGTTATACACACTGACTGTATAATCTCATAGTCCCTGGCTGGGTACAACACAGTGTTAGACACACTGACTTTATAATCTCATAGTCCCTGGTTGGGTACAACACAGTGTTAGACACACTGACTGTATAATCTCATAGTCCCTGGCTGGGTACAACACAGTGTTATACACACTGACTGTATAATCTCATAGTCCCTGGCTGGGTACAACACAGTGTTAGACACACTGACTTTATAATCTCATAGTCCCTGGTTGGGTACAACACAGTGTTAGACACACTGACTTTATAATCTCATAGTCCCTGGCTGGATACAGCACAGCATTAGACACACTGACATCATATCAACTGGATTGAAGGCAATGGGTGGTATGGACGTCCGATTGATTGTGAAACATGCAATAATGCAATTCCATTCAAATCAGGACTGCTAAGGCTGTCTATGGATTCGCATGCAATTGCTGATTTGTTGAATAAATACAATCATATTGTCAATATGAAATAACCATGCAAAAAGTTTCACCAGACATGCCAAGCCATAATCATAATCAGATGTAAAACATTATTAAACAGTATGATGGCATCAAATTATCTTTGTTTTCTTCTTAACGCTACACATATTCTGGAGGGCCAGTGAGTGGCCATGCTGCAGCAGTACTGTGTCTGATTAGTGGCTGTGATCCCTTCCATCCATAGCGGGTCAATAGGACAGACTGGCTGCACTATTTATCTTTCTCTGGGCTGGACAGTGTCTATTCACCAACAACCAACAAATCAATCAGAACACTACATGTACTGCTATTTTGGCAAAATGAAGCAAAATCACAGAAACACCATCACACAAGTCAAACCATAGGTAGACATGGGTCAAATAGTAAATACTTTCAAATACTTGATTTAGCTTGGATATTGATTGGCCTTGTGCGACCACTCCATTGGTTCAATTGCACACTAAATCAAGTGTAGCTCAAGTATTTGAAAGTATTTGACATATATGGTTGACCCTGGTCTGACAACCACAATACAACCAAAAGGCAATCCTCAAGTACAGGGCTGAGACGCACACCATTACCTTCCTCTAGTCCATAGTATTCTGCAGGGCAGTTCATGTGAGGAGAAATCTTTTAGAAGTACATCAACATTGGAGGAACATACTTTTAAAATTGTTTAAACTGTACGAAAGGTCCCTCCCTCTTCCCTTGTCCCTGGTTTGGAAAAACACATGACTAACTCAGAGTGCTTTTCTGGCAAAGGGGAGTGACATTTGTTGCATGTAGAAGACAGTCAGTGCAAATGAACTGCAGGGAGATTAATACCCTTGGACTACAATGCCATTTGTCAGCAGCCTCTGTTGCTGGCTGCGTTTGTGTGTGTGTGTGCACATAATATAAACGGCTAGCGTTTCAGGCTATGTTAAATACTTCTCCACTGTTACGATACAAAGTAAACCATGGAGTCGTGTGGAGGACAATCTTAGAAAAAAGAGTTCCAAAAGGGTTCTTCAGCTGTCCCCATAGGAGAACCCTTTTTGGTTCCAGGCAGAACACTTTTTGGGGTTTCAGGTAGAACCTAGGGTTATTCAAAGGGTTCTCCTATGGTTCTCCTATGGGGACAACCGAAGAACCATTTTAGGTTCTACATACAGTTGAAGTTGGAAGTTTACATACACCTTAGCCAAATACATTTAAACTCAGTTTTTCACAATTCCTGACATTTAATCAGAGTAAAAAATCCCTGTCTTAGGTCAGTTAGGATCACCACTTTATTTTAAGAATGTGACATGTCAGAATAATAGTAGAGAGAATGATTTATTTCAGCTTTTATTTCTTTCATCACATTCACAGTGGGTCAGAAGTTTACATACACTCAATTAGTATTTGGTAGCGTTTCCTTTAAATTGTTTAACTTGGGTCAAACGTATTGGGTAGCCTTCCACAAGCTTCCCACAATAAGTTGGGTGAATTTTGGCCCATTCCTCCTGACAGAGCTGGTGTAACTGAGTCAGGTTTGTAGGCCTCCTTGCTCGCACACACTTTTTCAGTTCTGCCCACAAATTTTCTATAGGATTGAGGTCAGGGCTTTGTGATGGCCACTCCAATACCTTGACTTTGTTGTCCTTAAGCCATTTTGCCACAACTTTGGAAGTATCCTTGGGGTCCTTGTCCATTTGGAAGACCCATTTGCGACCAAGCTTTAAATTCCTGACTGATGTCTTGAGATGTTGCTTCAATATATCCACATAATGTTCCTGCCTCATGATGCCATCTATTTTGTGAAGTTCACCAGTCCCTCCTGCAGCAAAGCACCCCCACAACATGATGCTGCCACCCCGTGCTTCACGGTTGGGATGGTGTTCTTCGGCTTGCAAGCCTCCCCATTTCTCCTCCAAACATAACAGTGGTCATTATGGCCAAACAGTTCTATTTTTGTTTCATCAGACCAGGGGACATTTCTCCAAAAAGTACGATCTTTGTCCCCATATGCAGTTGCAAACCGTATTCTGGCTTTTTTATGGCGGTTTTGGAGCAGTGGCTTCTTCCTTGCTGAGCGGTCTTTCAGGTTATGTCGATATAGGACTTGTTATACTGTGGATATAGATACTTTTGTACCTGTTTCCTCCAGCATCTTCACAAGGTCCTTTGCTGTTGTTCTGGGATTGATTTGCACTTTTCGCACCAAAGTACGTTCATCTCTAGGAGACAGAACGCGTCTCCTTCCTGAGCGGTATGACGGCTGCGTGGTCCCATGGTGTTTATACTTGCGTACTATTGTTTGTACAGATGAACGTGGTACCTTCAGGCGTTTGGAAATTGCTCCCAAGGATGAACCAGACTTGTGGATGTCTACAATTGTTTTTCTGAGGTCTTGGCTGATTTCTTTTGATTTTCCCATGATGTCAAGCAAAGAGGCAGAGTTTGGAGGTAGGCCTTGAAATACATCCACAGGTACACCTCCGATTGACTCAAATGATGTCAATTAGCCTATCAGAAGCTTCTACAGATATGACATAATTTTCTGGAATTTTCCAAGCTGTTTAAAGGCACAGTCAACTTAGTGTATGTAAACTTCTGTTCCACTGGAATTGTGATACAGTGAAATAATCTGTCTGTAAATAATTGTTGGAAAAATTAATTGAGTCATGCACAGAGTAGATGTCCTAACCGACTTGCCAAAACTATAGTTTGTTCACAAGAACTTGTGGAGTGGTTGAAAAACTAGTTTTAATGACTCCAACCTAAGTGTATGTAAACTTCCGACTTCAACTGTAGCACCTTTTTCCCTGAAGAGTGTAGGACAAAGGACAGATATGTCATGAAAAATGAAATGTTGAGAGGAAACTGTTTGAATAAGCAGCAGAAGACACAGTCACAGCCAGCTCATTCTACTAATAGTGATCGACAGATCCACCTCATGCACTCTGTGTTGGGCTTTCCCCGTGTAAATATGATTCTAGCTATTTGTGAACTACTCTCTATCAACAGTAATAGTTACAATAAAGATTAACATAAAATAATTGAGAAACATTATTGCCTCTTGAATACTAGTTAAGTGAAGAATAATCTAAATAAAACTGCTACAAAATGGTAGCAAAAAACTGAACTCTAAAAATAAAAATGATGAACTGAAAGACGCCTAACACCAACTTGACCCCTGTAGCTTTGGTGCTTTCAGAGAACTCCAGTCTCAATGACCCCAGGAAGGCAGAATGTGGTAACAACAACCAATCAGAAAGTGGGGCACACTTCTCCAAACTGGGTTAAAGCTGTACACTAGAGGCCACGATCAAAGGCACACGGGGTCTGGAGAGAACATCTGGCCTTTCAGGGGAGTGTGGTCTGCAGCTCACCACTAAGAGCCACTCTAAAACCCAGCACAGCTGCCTGTCGCTGCCTCCCTCCATCCTCCTCAGCACATGATCCCTTGCTTACTCCCTGTGTGACAGATGCTACGGTACTCACTGGAGGGCATGGTGTAGGTATCCTCATCATCTATGATCTCCGCATAGTCGTCTGTCTCTGGGGGAAAAAGAGAGCGACACATGGTGAGCCCAACAGTTTGAGAGAGAGAGATAGAGAGGTGAGGACAATGAACAGCAGCATTCTGACTCTAAGCAGGATAGCCCAACATGACAGACAGGAGTTAGGCTAGGCTTTAATTTGTTTAACTACGTCTAGACTTGTACTTAACTTACCTTTAGTACAATAAAGTACCTTTACCAAAACCACACCATTTCAAAGTTGTTAACCCTTAACAACAACCCCCCCTCCACACATATGACAAACAGCCCAGCTCTGTGATGTGCCTCCCTGTGCGTTCTCCCACCATGTTCCTCAGGTCTGAGCTGTGCTCCAATAGCAGCAGTGGTATTTGAGTGAGGGGAAGAGGGATAAGGAGGAGTTTTTCCCCCCAGAGAAACTTCTTCAGGAAAAACAGATTGAGTCATGGGTAACTCCAGAGTCATTGGGTGAGCCTGTCTATCCTGACTGCTGTGATTTTAAGGAAGAAGCAAAAGTTTCCAGGAAAAGATAACCCACAGAGGAATGTTGAGACAGCCCTGCTTTTTGCAGCCTGAGATAAAGAAAAAAAGCTGCTGATAAGTCAAATGATTTGATTTGACTCAGGACTAGTGTTAAAAAGCTGTGAAATGTTATGATAGTGTGTCATTATTAATGAAGGAAAAAAAGACTCGAGACAAGGGTTACTCAAAAATGACTAGAACATTTTGGAAAATCAGAGCACTCTGAAAAGTGTAGAACGTACCCAAATGGACAGAGTGACAGAATAATATGACCCATTCTAACCATAATGAGGACACCACAGATCATTGTAGAAGCCCTATGTTTAATAACACATTAGGAACTGAGGAAAAGAAAGTTGATAAGAGGTTGAACTTTACCGTCCCCACTTAAATCCCCTGCAAATCCACGTAGGTAGCATGCACAGGTTAGAGAGAGAGGGAGAGGTGAAAAACACGGGTTAGGGCATGTTTACTGGCCCTCTTAGAGAAAGTTGACAGCAAAATAACGAGTTTAAAGGCGAAAACCAAGTTGCAGCCACTTCATATTATCTCTCAGGGGATTGCCCCAGACGTTGATAAGGGTGTTGATAGTAAGAGGCTGCCAAGTCAGTAACACACACACACACACACACACACACACACACACACACGCACGCACGCACGCACGCACGCACGCACGCAAATGACAGAGAAACGAAAGGTTTAGGGGAAGTGTAACTTCTAAACGTAACTTCAGAGAGCATCTCAGTTAGTTGAACAACATTGGAATGGAAGTCCTGGTGCAGTTTTTGTGCTGAGCTGAATTATTTTGTTTCATCCTCTGCAGAGAGATTTCATTTTATCAGGGTCATACAAAGTCTGCAGAGCGATTTCATTTTATCAGGGTCATACAAAGTCTGCAGAGAGGTTTCATTTTATCAGGGTCATACAAAGTCTGCAGAGAGGTTTCATTTTATCAGGGTCATACAAAGTCAGCAGAGAGGTTTCATTTTATCAGGGTCATACAAAGTCAGCAGAGAGGTTTCATTTTATCAGGGTCATACAAAGTCCACAGAGATATTTCATTTTATCAGGGTCATACAAAGTCTGCAGAGAGATTTCATTTTATCAGGGTCATACAAAGTCTGCAGAGAGATTTCATTTTATCAGGGTCATACAAAGTCTGCAGAGAGATTTCATTTTATCAGGGTCATACAAAGTCCATGACCACTCAGAGAAGAGAGGAAAACAAACACTTCTAAGAGACGGAGCCAACGTTCATCTAAACATTCTGCATCAGAACTATATCTAAGAGACGGAGCCAACGTTCATCTAAACATTCTGCATCAGAACTATATCTAAGAGACGGAGCCAACGTTCATCTAAACATTCTGCATCAGAACTATATCTAAGAGACGGAGCCAACGTTCATCTAAACATTCTGCATCAGAACTATATCTAAGAGACGGAGCCAACGTTAATCTAAACATTCTGCATCAGAACTATATCTAAGAGACGGAGCCAACGTTCATCTAAACATTCTGCATCAGAACTATATCTAAGAGACGGAGCCAACGTTCATCTAAACATTCTGCATCAGAACTATATCTAAGAGACGGAGCAAACGTTCATCTAAACATTCTGCATCAGAACTATATCTAAGAGACGGAGCCAACGTTCATCTAAACATTCTGCACCAGAACTATATCTAAGAGACGGAGCCAACGTTCATCTAAACATTCTGCATCAGAACTATATCTAAGAGACGGAGCCAACGTTCATCTAAACATTCTGCATCAGAACTATATCTAAGAGACGGAGCCAACGTTAATCTAAACATTCTGCATCAGAACTATATCTAAGAGACGGAGCCAACGTTCATCTAAACATTCTGCATCAGAACTATATCTAAGAGACGGAGCCAACGTTCATCTAAACATTCTGCATCAGAACTATATCTAAGAGACGGAGCCAACGTTCATCTAAACATTCTGCATCAGAACTATATCTAAGAGACGGAGCCAACGTTAATCTAAACATTCTGCATCAGAACTATATCTAAGAGACGGAGCCAACGTTCATCTAAACATTCTGCATCAGAACTATATCTAAGAGACGGAGCCAACGTTCATCTAAACATTCTGCATCAGAACTATATCAACTGAACCTTACAACCGTATCGTGTTATAATGACAAGAGAATAAGAGAGTTATACAACATGACAATACATTCAACTACAGTGATGCCTGAGCATATCTAGCATGGGTCTTCATAACCTTATTCCCTATGTAGTGCACTACTTTCAACTAGGGTCCAAAGTAGTGCACTATATTGGGAATAGGGTGCCATTATATAGGGAATAGGGTGCCACAACAAGACTTCTCCCCAGTACCATCATGATCATATGGGGGGACTCGAGTTCCACACAAGCATCTCTCTATTTGTTCTGAGTGTGCTGTGTCAATGGGACCATATGCACACAGGCCTGTCTGTCCCCTGCTCCACCCTGCTCCACCCTGCTCCTCCCTGCTCCATGCACCCTCTCAATCAGCTCTTTATTTGACACTCACCCAGTAGTCATTAACATTCTACTGTGATACGGCCAGAGACTGGGGGAAGAGCTCAGTGACATTTAAACTGGAGAGATAGGAAGGAGAGGACACACACACACACAGTAACCTTGTGGGGACACACAATTCAGTACCATTCAAAATACTATTTTCCCTAACCCCGAACCCTAACCCCTGGGGTGGCAGGTAGCCTAGTGGTTAGAGTGTTGGACTAGTAACCGAAAGATTGCTGGATGGAATCCCTGCGCTGACAAGGTAAAAATCTGTAGTTCTGCTCCTAAACAAGGCAGATAACCCACTGTTCCCTGGTAGGCTGTCATTGTAAATAAGAATTTGTTCTTAACTGACTTGCCTAGTTAAATAAAGGTTAAATAAAATATATATATAATAATAATTATAATAATCCGTACCCTAACCTTAACCCAAAAACCTAGCTCCTAACCCTTAACGTAATTCTAACACTAAGTCTAATCTTAATCCTAAACCTCCTAGAAATAGCATTTGACCTTGTGGGGACTAACAAAATGCCCCCAGTTGTTCAAATGTTTGTTTGTTTACTATTAGTTAAATAGTTAAACACACACACACACACACACACACACACACACACACACACACACACACACATACACACACACACACACACACACACACACACACACACACACACACACACACACACACACACAGGCCTGTGCCCACTGACACAGTGTTAAGTTGATAGACGAGGTGCTGTGGGGTGAGGATGTATTGCCAGAGCCAGACAGTACTTGGCTGGCTGGTGAAATGGAACCTTGGGTGTAATTTGTGCCTGGTCTGGTCCTGATGGTTGATTCATTGTGATGTTTTACAGAGCCGTCTGATAACAGACTGATGGTTGATTCATAGTGATGTTTTACAGAGCCGTCTGATAACAGACTGATGGTTGATTCATAGTGATGTTTTACAGAGCCGTCTGATAACTGACTGATGGTTGATTCATAGTGATGTTTTACAGAGCCGTCTGATAACAGACTGATGGTTGATTCATTGTGATGTTTTACAGAGCCGTCTGATAACTGACTGATGGTTGATTCATTGTGATGTTTTACAGAGCCGTCTGATAACAGACTGATGGTTGATTCATTGTGATGTTTTACAGAGCCGTCTGATAACAGACTGATGGTTGATTCATTGTGATGTTTTACAGAGCCGTCTGATAACAGACTGATGGTTGATTCATTGTGATGTTTTACAGAGCCGTCTGATAACAGACTGATGGTTGATTCATAGTGATGTTTTACAGAGCCGTCTGATAACAGACTGATGGTTGATTCATAGTGATGTTTTACAGAGCCGTCTGATAACAGACTGATGGTTGATTCATAGTGATGTTTTACAGAGCCGTCTGATAACAGACTGATGGTTGATTCATTGTGATGTTTTACAGAGCCGTCTGATAACAGACTGATGGTTGATTCATTGTGATGTTTTACAGAGCCGTCTGATAACAGACTGATGGTTGATTCATAGTGATGTTTTACAGAGCCGTCTGATAACAGACTGATGGTTGATTCATTGTGATGTTTTACAGAGCCGTCTGATAACAGACTGATGGTTGATTCATTGTGATGTTTTACAGAGCCGTCTGATAACAGACTGATGGTTGATTAATAGTGATGTTTTACAGAGCCGTCTGATAACAGACTGATGGTTGATTCATAGTGATGTTTTACAGAGCCGTCTGATAACAGACGGATGGTTGATTCATTGTGATGTTTTACAGGTGCCAATTAATTAAAACCCCCCAAAAAATGTGAACCTAAATCTAGGCCAGAATACACCAGCATATCAGCTAGATAACCAACAAACCACATCACTCTTCTATGTTATGCCCTTACACAACCACAAAAAGACAATTCAGCAATGTTCTCTGGTCTGCCTCAACCGTGTTTGGTGGATGGGTTCACGTCTAAAAAAAACGTCTTGTTTCTTAACCAATGTACAAGCTCTGCTGTTGTGCCATGTTTGGGACACACCATGTTGTCTGCAGTTTACGTGCTTTCCTTCACACGTGTGACTATTAAACCGTCAACAAGGATAGAAAAAGCTCCTCCGGTAGTTCTGTCGTGGTGCAGCAATCATAGAGCTGTGTCCCCAGCAGGGCACTCTAACGGGACAATGATTAGGGATGTGTCTAAATGACACACTATCCCCTACTGTATATAGTGCACTACGTTTGACCGGATCCCTATGGCCCCTGGTAAAAAGTAGTGCCCTATAAAGGGGATAGGATCCCATTTGGGACTCTAACTAGGCATCGCCAGATAGGACCAGAAGACTATAACATGTAATGTAACTAGCTTGTGGTGCCATATGGTGCTTCAACAGCCCACTAGGATGTGGTGAACATTGTGTAGGAAGAGGGAGCAATATCTACTTTCACTATTCTACTCATACTATGTGTTCAACTCCACCGGTGCATCAGAGTGCTCATATCAAAGTACATGTCAGACATCTAGCTGACTGATGGGCTGTCAATCATCACAAGTATTCTACTGACATCTCTGCATCCTGTCTGTCACCACTGCATGCACTAATAAACCAGTGAATTATGGGATAGTTAACATGGCAGATACTGATTTCAGTAAAGGCTTCTGTGTGGAAAGCTGTTTCGTTATCATGGCAAAGCCCAACAAGACAATGTATCAACAGCTTCACAGTCCCAGTACAATACCAAACCTCAACTGACTCCAAACCTCATCTGACCCCAAACCTCATCTGACCCCAAACCTCATCTGACACCAAACCCCATCTGACACCAAACCTCATCTGACACCAAACCTCATCTGACACCAAACCTCATCTGACCCCAAACCTCATCTGACCCCAAACCTCATCTGACCCCAAACCTCATCTGACACCAAACCTCATCTGACACCAAACCTCATCTGACACCAAACCTCATCTGATACTGAACCTCATCTGACCCCGAACCTCATCTGATACTGAACCTCATCTGACACTAAACCCAGGAGACGTGAAAAGAGAAAGAGAGAGTGAGAAGATCCTACCTGAGACACATGCGACCCGTGTCCGGACCCCCCCATCCAGACGTTTCTCATGGTTGGAG
Organism: Salmo trutta; assembly: GCF_901001165.1. Taxonomy (NCBI): domain Eukaryota; kingdom Metazoa; phylum Chordata; class Actinopteri; order Salmoniformes; family Salmonidae; genus Salmo; species Salmo trutta. Next base: position 4,454,940 of record NC_042993.1, on the reverse strand, counting down.
ACTCTGTGGAATAAAGGTTTGAACAGATGAATGCTGTACATTTCCCTGTGAAAGGATTGTTTCTCCAGTCACCAGACAACAGAACAGAAAGACAGACTGGCCTGTCCACACTGTGGCACTATGACTGGGCTCTGTTATAGACAGTCCCAGGACCATTCCATTCACTGGCAGGGCATGTTTGACAGGGGTGCTGCAGGGGGGATCCCGATAAGTAGGCCCTTCAGCACTTCCAAGAGGATATGGTTAAAGGGGGGTACGGGGTCAGATGGGCGGGTCAGAGACAGGAACTCTAAACAGGGTCAGATAGATTCCTCATGATTCTGCCAAAAGAAGCGGTAGGTGGGGAGCAAGGCTTGTGTTGGTTTTCAGAGCACCTGACTGAAACCTGATATGCTGCCTGGAAGAAACATTCCAGATGAGAGAGAGAGAGGAGAGAGAGGAGAGATCGAGAGAGGAGAGATATAGAGAGGAGAGATAGAGGAGAGATAGAGAGAGAGGAGAGAGATAGAGAGGAGAGAGATAGAGAGGCGAGGAGAGATATAGAGGAGAGAGAGGAGAGAGGAGAGGAGAGATATAGAGGAGAGAGAGGAGAGAGAGGAGAGAGAGAGAGAGGAGAGATATAGAGAGAGAAGAGAGAGAGAAAGGAGAGATGAGAGATAGAGAGGAGAGAGAGTAGAGAGAGAGGAGAGATATAGAGAGATGGAGAGAGAGAGAGTAGAGAGAGAGGAGAGATATAGAGTAGAGAAAGGAAAGAGAGGAGAGAGAGAGAGACATTAACTTACTTTGGGGTGGACTTTGGGATGGAAGGTAGAGCTCTCTCTCCCTCTGTTGGTGATAGTCAGAGGCAGTTAGATGTAGGGTTAGCAGTACAGTTACAGTCCATAAACAGCATCCATCCTAATGCCCACATTCATCATTATTAATATCATTTAATAATATTAGACATCAAATATGTAACATTCTTTCATATATGAGCCTAAAGCAGAGAAGAGCCCCCAAAAGCCTTGAATGGATACTTCTTTCTCCCTTGTGAATTCATTCATGTTTTAAAAAGACGGAATTCCTTGAGTGAAATGAATAGTAGTGAAAGCTGTTTCCAGGCAATTTGATTTGTTGCGTTCAGCTTTCCAAATGACTGGAGAAATGGAGTGGAGAAATGAAATGGCAGTCCCTCAACAGCCTCTCATAAAGCCATGTGTTTATTACTGGGCTGACTTCCTGGAAAAACATGATGCTATTACAACATTAATACCACATCTATAATCTCAAATGAAAATCGATTACAAAACATATGAAGTCGTGGATGAATGTGAGCTCACTTACTGAAGAATGTGTTTGTTTCATATGATTATGTTTTACTTTTTGGGTTTTGGGTTTGCTTTTCGTGTATTGTGTAATTGATGTGTAAATAAATGTGTATTGTGTAATTGATGTGTATATAGACGTGTATTGTGTAATTGATGTGTATATAGATGTGTATTGTGTAATTGATGTGAATATAGATGTGTATTGTGTAATTGATGTGAATATAGACGTGTATTGTGTAATTGATGTGAATATAGACGTGTATTGTGTAATTGATGTGTATATAGATGTGTATTGTGTAACTAATGTGTATATAGATGTGTATTGTGTCATTGATGTGTGTATAGACGTGTATTGTGTAATTGATGTGTGTATAGACGTGCATGGTGTAATTGATGTGTGTATAGACGTGTATTGTGTAATTGATGTGTTTATAGACGTGCATGGTGTAATTGATGTGTGTATAGACGTGTATTGTGTAATTGATGTGTTTATAGACGTGCATGGTGTAATTGATGTGTGTATAGACGTGTATTGTGTAATTGATGTGTTTATAGACGTGCATGGTGTAATTGTTATTTATTGATGTGTTTGACAGGTCGTTATTGTAAATAAGAATGTGTTCTTCATGGACATACCTGTATAAATAAAGGTCAAATAAATCCTATTACATCTATCAATCTGTGACACTACAATCCAGCCTCAGTGCAGTGGAGTCTGGAGCTCTTTCCACCACTGCTCTAACACAGTCAAGTCCATTGTCCACAGTACACAACACAGCAGCATGGCTGTCAGTCTGAACTTCCACTACATAGAGGAAAAGGGGAATGTCTGCTCACTGTGTTTCAGACAGTCCCTCTTTCTCTGTTTCGGCCTTGTTTTTATCCAGATCCTGTTGTTATTGTGGGTGTGTGTAAAACCCCTCCACTCAGTGTAAAGGTGTCAGGAGCAGTGTTAGCGTACCCTTTTGAACACGGACGATGAAGGACTGGGAGACTCCGTTGACCAGGCGACAGTATCCGTCTATCAGGTCAGCCATGTTCTCTGCCGTGTTCAGAGACGCTGTGGTCACCGTCAGAGGCTGCAGACACACACAGACAGTCAGACAGACAGACAGTCAGACACAGTCAAACAGACACAGTCAGACAGACAGTCAGACACAGTCACAGACACAGTTAGGCAACAAAGAGGCTTCATCAGCAGGGCTACCTCCTCCAGCTGAGACCTCCAGTTAGGACAAAGCACAGCACATCAAAGGAGAGAAGTGAGAGGATGAAAACACACACACACACACACACACACTCCATCAAAGATCCCATGCAGGGAGGAGTATGTTTTGCTAGTATCAGGGGTGCGTCTTCTTCCCTTGGAGAATCCCTTAGTGCTCAATCAAATGTTTACTACTCAGAGTTCCTCATCTGTCAACCAGCTACAGTGCTGGAAATAACTTCACTGAGGCCACTGCAGGGCATGTTACTGAATTCATGCACGCTCACACACACGCTCACACACACACACACACACACGCTCTCACACACACACACACACACACACACACACACACACACTGTACCTCAGGGGCTCCAGCCACATTGAGCAGCAGCATCCCCTGGCGCACCTTGTCCTCTGTGCTGGAGTACTGGATGGTCTGTATCTGGGTGAAGTTGGCCAGATGTGTCGGCTGAACACACGGACAGAACAGAAAGCACAGAATGAAACATCCATGGTGGTAGTCATCTTCCTGGCTAGCCTGAACGTCACTGAACGACTGAATAAGACCTGAACTGGGTAGGAAATGCAATTCTACAAAATGTACAGAAGAATGTGAATAAAAGGTGAATAAAGAAAGCCTTGATAACTCAGCAGTACTCACAGTCGATCCTTTGTCTGTCAGGTAGCTGATGCCCTCCTCAGGTCCAATGGCAAGCTCCACAGAGATAATCCAACTAGACTAGAAGACAGACAGAGAGATGGACATAGAGACAGGCAGGACAGACAGACAGACAGACAGACAGATGAAAGAAGCAACAGTGTCTGTCATGCCCAGCAGGTGTCACTGTGAAACACGTCATGAAGGCTACTGAGCTGAGCTCTTCCTGTCTGGAACCCTGCCAGCCAGGGTTTCCCAGAGGACAGCCAACCGTTATCACAGCGGGATAGTGAAATGTCTATCACTAGCCTACTTACCCCAAGGGCACATTTAAAACATTCCTTGTCGAATCTGTAAATGGGAGACAAGATCTCAAAGAACTTGTGAATGCTCTGTTCATCGTTTAGGTTGGCAAATTGTTTGAAGGTCTGCTGAATCAGTTTCCTTAGTGGTTTAGCCTTAGAGAGTAGAGAGAGAGAGAGAGATACAAAGGGTAAGGACTCCTACATGTCTTGGCAGAAGAAAGTTACTAACAACAGATAAAGACTGAGGGTATGAAAAAGTGAACATCCTTATCAATTATAAGGCTACACCTACAAATAGTGATTACCAAAAAATCATCAACAGAACTAAATGATCATACAGTATGTGTTTGGATTGACTCTCAACATAAAGTCAACTGTAAACATTATTATTCCTTAGAAGAGTCATTCATCAGCATCCTATCAGATGACTCATAGACACATCCACACCAGGAGCCTCTGACACCACAGCCCAATAATGAGTCATGACAATAAGATCAGCTGCATCCTGTGAAAGCAGAAACTCTCTGTCTCTGCCACCCTCTCCTCCCATCACTCCCACTAATTACAAGCATTTCAAAGAAAAATGCCAAACAAATCATAAATGTATGCTTTGAAATTCAAAAAGTGGAAAAGACAAATTGCTGAATCTAATCTGATTTTCTAGGATGATGACACCTCATTTGATCCTTGAAAGCATTTACATGAATCTGAAATGGGTAAAAAAAACAAGATGTTCTAATTATGCAAATATTAACTTGGCGGACCATCAATTATGAACCGCCTAATTGGATAACAACAATCAAGGTAATTAGTCACATGATGGGCTCTGGGATCCTATACGAGTGCTCTCCTGTGCACATCTCTACACAACAAATTAATCTCTGTCAGTCTGCTCAATTAGTGCACAAAGCCTACTGAGTGAACCATCCATTTTCAGTTGCGTCTCGGTATCATTCATGGTGTTTCATAATTCAAAGCCTGATACCAGTGAGTCTCAGTTGCAGTGTCTTACACATACAGATGTAGGATCTACATTTGACCAGTATTGCTGAAGAAAAATAATCCTGCAGCAACAGAATTTGAACATTTAGTCCACAATGTTGCATGATCGGTGGTAAGGCTTTTAGCTGGCCCAAATTAGGCTACATGAAAAGTGCAACATTGTTAATATAAACGTGTGTTTTCAGAATTGACCGCTTTCCCAAAAACGTACATAAAAACTTAATCTACTTCTCTGCTATTTAAATCTGAAATCAGAATAGAAATGTATTCTACCAACCAAATTATAGCACTGGGGGAGGCATACAGATCACCCCGACTCATTAAACTAACCCACTATAACAACTAACTAACCAAATTATAGCACTGGGGGAGGCATACAGCTCACCCCAACTCATTAACCCTAACCCACTATAACAACTAACTAACCAAATTATAGCACTGGGGGAGGCATACAGCTCACCCCAACTCATTAAACTAACCCACTATAACAACTAACTAACCAAATTATAGCACTGGGGGAGGCATACAGCTCACCCCAACTCATTAAACTAACCCGCTATAACAACTAACTAACCAAATTATAGCACTGGGGGAGGCATACAGCTCACCCCAACTCATTAAACTAACCCACTATAACAACTAACTAACCAAATTATAGCACTGGGGGAGGCATACAGCTCACCCCGACTCATTAAACTAACCGACTATAACAACTAACTAACCAAATTATAGCACTGGGGGAGGAATACAGCTCACCCCGACTCATTAAACTAACCCACTATAACAACTAACTAACCAAATGATAGCACTGGGGGAGGCATACAGCTCACCCCAACTCATTAACCCTAACCCGCTATAACAACTAACTAACCAAATTATAGCACTGGGGGAGGCATACAGCTCACCCCAACTCATTAAACTAACCCACTATAACAACTAACTAACCAAATTATAGCACTGGGGGAGGCATACAGCTCACCCCAACTCATTAAACTAACCCGCTATAACAACTAACTAACCAAATTATAGCACTGAGGGAGACATACAGCTCACCCCAACTCATTAAACTAACCCACTATAACAACTAACTAACCAAATTATAGCACTGGGGGAGGCATACAGCTCACCCCGACTCATTAAACTAACCCACTATAACAACTAACTAACCAAATTATAGCACTGGGGGAGGCATACAGCTCACCCCGACTCATTAAACTAACCCACTATAACAACTAACTAACCAAATTATAGCACTGGGGGAGGCATACAGCTCACCCCAACTCATTAAACTAACCCACTATAACAACTAACTAACCAAATTATAGCACTGGGGGAGGCATACAGCTCACCCCAACTCATTAAACTAACCCACTATAACAACTAACTAACCAAATTATAGCACTGAGGGAGGCATACAGCTCACCCCAACTCATTAACCCTAACCCACTATAACAACTAACTAACCAAATGATAGCACTGAGGGAGGCATACAGCTCACCCCAACTCATTAAACTAACCCGCTATAACAACTAACTAACCAAATTATAGCACTGGGGGAGGCATACAGCGCACCCCAACTCATTAACCCTAACCCACTATAACAACTAACTAACCAAATTATAGCACTGAGGGAGGCATACAGCTCACCCCAACTCATTAAACTAACCCGCTATAACAACTAACTAACCAAATTATAGCACTGGGGGAGGCATACAGCTCACCCCAACTCATTAAACTAACCCACTATAACAACTGACTAACCAAATTATAGCACTGGGGGAGGCATACAGCTCACCCCAACTCATTAAACTAACCCACTATAACAACTAACTAACCAAATTATAGCACTGGGGGAGGCATACAGCTCACCCCGACTCATTAAACTAACCCACTATAACAACTAACTAACCAAATTATAGCACTGGGGGAGGCATACAGCTCACCCCGACTCATTAAACTAACCCACCATAACAACTAACTAACCAAATTATAGCACTGGGGGAGGCATACAGCTCACCCCGACTCATTAACCCTAACCCACTATAACAACTAACTAACCAAATTATAGCACTGGGGGAGGCATACAGCTCACCCCAACTCATTAAACTAACCCACTATAACAACTAACTAACCAAATTATAGCACTGGGGGAGGCATACAGCTCACACCAACTCATTAAACTAACCCACTATAACAACTAACTAACCAAATTATAGCACTGGGGGAGGCATACAGCTCACCCCAACTCATTAAACGAACCCACTATAACAACTAACTAACCAAATTATAGCACTGGGGGAGGCATACAGCTCACCCCAACTCATTAAACTAACCCACTATAACAACTAACTAACCAAATTATAGCACTGGGGAAGGCATACAGCTCACCCCGACTCATTAAACTAACCCACTATAACAACTAACTAACCAAATTATAGCACTGGGGGAGGCATACAGCTCACCCCAACTCATTAAACTAACCCACTATAACAACTAACTAACCAAATTATAGCACTGGGGGAGGCATACAGCTCACCCCAACTCATTAAACTAACCCACTATAACAACTAACTAACCAAATTATAGCACTGGGGGAGGCATACAGCTCACCCCAACTCATTAAACTAACCCACTATAACAACTAACTAACCAAATTATAGCACTGGGGGAGGCATACAGCTCACCCCAACTCATTAAACTAACCCACTATAACAACTAACTAACCAAATTATAGCACTGGGGGAGGCATACAGCTCACCCCAACTCATTAAACTAACCCACTATAACAACTAACTAACCAAATTATAGCACTGGGGGAGGCATACAGCTCACCCCGACTCATTAAACTAACCCACTATAACAACTAACTAACCAAATTATAGCACTGGGGGAGGCATACAGCTCACCCCGACTCATTAAACTAACCCACTATAACAACTAACTAACCAAATTATAGCACTGGGGGAGGCATACAGCTCACCCCGACTCATTAAACTAACCCACTATAACAACTAACTAACCAAATTATAGCACTGGGGGAGGCATACAGCTCACCCCAACTCATTAAACTAACCCACTATAACAACTAACTAACCAAATTATAGCACTGGGGGAGGCATACAGCTCACCCCAACTCATTAAACTAACCCACTATAACAACTAACTAACCAAATTATAGCACTGGGGGAGGCATACAGCTCACCCCAACTCATTAAACTAACCCACTATAACAACTAACTAACCAAATTATAGCACTGAGGGAGGCATACAGCTCACCCCAACTCATTAAACTAACCCACTATAACAACTAACTAACCAAATTAGCGACCTCATTTACTATAGCTAACCCATGGCCTACCTATCTAAAACATCCACTTTTACTTCTGCAATGTGCTGCTACTAGTACTTCTGGGCTACTTACCACTACTACCACCTAGTCTCCCACTGAAGGCTACTATCTACCATGTATAAAACAGTCCCTCCCTCTTCTACACCAGCCTACATTCTTCAACAGCAACACACTTTTAAACTTCTTCCACTAGATGCACCATCATATTTCTTTCCCCAAATAATAACCTAAAAGTCCTATTGAGTAGAAGTACTAGTCAGAGTGTAGTTATTTGTGATGAAACGTGATCTAACTGCCCCACACTCCAAAGGAATAAGGTTGATATAGTAGCCAGGCCTGATATTTTATTAGAATTAACTTTGACTGTATGTCACTGCTTCTCTTAAGAACAACGTTTTAAACTTATTTGACTACAACAAATGTTTCTTCACGGTAAATTACCATCTAGTGTCTCTTGTGTTTTTATTTTCTAATTTAAAGTGCATCGTTGGGAAAGAGCTTGTTAGTAAGCATTTTACTGTAAGGTTGTATTCAGCGCATGTGACTAATACTATTTGATGTGATTTGATTTAAAGTCACAATGCTCTATTACAGGGATAGGCAACTTTGATTGGGGTGGGGGACACAAAAAATCGGAACTTATCATGAAGGGCCCCAGTTGCTCACGGATCTGCGTACCCTCATCCATACAAACACATGCAGTCAGAGCCGGCCCTAGACTTTTGGGGGCCCTAAGTGACATTTCTAAGCTTTAGAGTGGTCGGTAATTCGACCATGATTACTACAAGTTTAGATAGCTGGCTAGACTAACTTACCAATCTAAAAAGGTTAGGGGACATGGGCTAATTGAGTGACTGTCAGTGACTGACATAACAAGAGAATAACTGCTGATGCACAACCACATTTAGAAATAGCACCTTGTTTTCTCAAAACTTCTAACTCTCAACAGTGAATTAAGACCCAGATTTATTTTCTTCTTTTGTTTTGTAAAATTGATCCGCGGGCCTACAAAAGCTTCCTAAGACCAACTGACCAGCGTTTTGCAAAGAGCAAGACACACAAACTAACAGCACAGAACAGAAAACATGTTTCATATTAATGTGAGTGTTGCACCTATTTCTCAATGCCAGAAACACATTTAATAGTAACTGAGGGCACCAAAGGAAAACATTCCAAATTACAAACTCTTAAATCAATTTTAATAATATTGTAATGTTGTTTTAAAAGTTGGGCTTGAGGTTTTCTCCAAATCAGCTCTATCTTCTGAAACAATCCAATAACGCCCTACAGTTAGTGTCACACGGTGGGGAAATACAAAGCCAAGCTCAGCTTCGTGCCCTCCTGGGTCACACGGTGGAGAAATACAAAGCCAAGCTCAGCCTTCGTGTCCTCCTGGGTCACACGGTGGGGAAATACAAAGCCAAGCTCAGCTTCGTGCCGGTCCTTGTGGGTTTGTTCGTAGGTGTAAAGACAGTAACAATATCAAGCTAGCAATTGCATTTTTACTCATCATCTTCCTTTTGATCAACCTTTTAGTGTTTAGTGAAGTTTATAGTTTGGTGAAGTTTTTTGCACACAATGAAAAACATCCTAATAAGTTGGATAAGTTTGTGAGAATGAGGCGGGCGAATTGGGCATCTACTCGTCAATCAGCAATCTGAGGAGCACATTTCATCCCTGAGAATTTCCACGGCTAACAACAATGGAAGGAGGACTTAAGCAAGAAGTTGCTTCTCAAAGTGGATTCTGTCCATAGCATCAGCGTGGCTTCTAAAGCGTCTCAAACAGCCAGCAGCATGGAGTATTATCACGGTCTTCACTGAGCATGGAAGTGAACCGGTAAGGGGTATGATCTGTCCATAGCATCAACGTGGCTTCTAAAGTGTCTCAAACAGCCAGCAGCATGGAGTATTATCACGGTCTTCACTGAGCATGGAAGTGAACCGGTAAGGGGTATGATCTGTCCATAGCATCAACGTGGCTTCTAAAGTGTCTCAAACAGCCAGCAGCATGGAGTATTATCACGGTCTTCACTGAGCATGGAAGTGAACCGGTAAGGGGTATGATCTGTCCATAGCATCAACGTGGCTTCTAAAGCGTCTCAAACAGCCAGCAGCATGGAGTATTATCACGGTCTTCACTGAGCATGGAAGTGAACCGGTAAGGGGTATGATCTGTCCATAGCATCAACGTGGCTTCTAAAGCGTCTCAAACAGCCAGCAGCATGGAGTATTATCACGGTCTTCACTGAGCATGGAAGTGAACTGGGTAAGGGGTATGATCTGTCCATAGCATCAACGTGGCTTCTAAAGTGTCTCAAACAGCCAGCAGCATGGAGTATTATCACGGTCTTCACTGAGCATGGAAGTGAACCGGTAAGGGGTATGATCTGTCCATAGCATCAACGTGGCTTCTAAAGTGTCTCAAACAGCCAGCAGCATGGAGTATTATCACGGTCTTCAGTGAGCATGGAAGTGAACCGGTAAGGGGTATGATCTGTCCATAGCATCAACGTGGCTTCTAAAGTGTCTCAAACAGCCAGCAGCATGGAGTATTATCACGGTCTTCAGTGAGCATGGAAGTGAACCGGTAAGGGGTATGATCTGTCCATAGCATCAACGTGGCTTCTAAAGCGTCTCAAACAGCCAGCAGCATGGAGTATTAACACGGTCTTCAGTGAGCATGGAAGTGAACTGGGTAAGGGGTATGATCTTTGTATGTCTGGAACTTTCTCACACATCATTATTCATGATTCATTCATGATTATCCATAATCATGGTAGTTTCCACATTCACGTAGAAGTGTTTAGAAACATATTCTATTCTTATTTACAATAAAAGTATTTACAATACTATTCATTTCTATTGGGCACAAAATGATCTGAAACACAACCAAAGCAAATTGTGAAAGCATCCAACACGTTTGTAGAGTCACAAGCTTGATGTAGTCATTGCTTGCTAGGAATATGGGAACAAATACACAACTTTTGACTACTTTAATACACTTATAAATACATTTGTCCAAACACTTTTGGTTCCCTAAAATGGGGGGGCTATGTACAAAAAGTGCTGTAATTTCTAAACAGTTCATCTGATATGGATGAATACCCTAAAGATGACAGTCTGCACTTTAACCTTATAGACATTGTATCATTTCAAATCCAAAGTTCTGGAGAACAGAGCCAAAACAACAAACAATGTGTCACTGTCCAAATACTTTTGGACCTCACTGTCCAGTAACAAAGTCGTCCTGAATACATCTGACCTGTTTTCCACCCTGGTCATAGGCCTATAGCCATGTCAAAATACACATAATTGGGGGAAATGTGTTTCATAAAAAATACAAATAAAAGTTTTAAAACCTAGACAGACACAGTATTAGTCCTTTCCGCTCCTGGTGATTTCTGCACTGTCATCTGCTTTGTTAATGTTGGCCTCAGATTCTAAAAAGCAGGAAGGGATTGGGGTGAAGGTGCAATCTGTGTAAAGTATGTCAGCACGACTCAGCAGCCAATCACATAATCTGTTGTTCACTTCTGTTCCAGTACAGTAAGTTCCAACACACAGCCTTATCTCTGCAAACATCTGCATCACACACACACACACACACACACACAGTCAGGCAGGCAACAGAGACAGACAACAACACAGAGAGAAGGAAAACACTAAAGATAGATAGGTGGGTTAACCTTTGTTGTTGTTTCTTCTTTAAGTATGTAAACACAGTTATGTGAGCTATTGGCTCACTCCAATATAGAATCCTTCCGTGCCGCAGGATACATTCCGAGTAAGGATTTTCAGGTAAGTCCAGGGGCCAATTCCAATTTAATTAGAAATTCCATTTCAATTCTTGAATTCACTCATGAAGTGGAGAATCTTTTTTTTATTCAATTTTTTTCTTTTTTTTTCTTTTCAGTTATGGAATTTGAATTGAATTGAAATTAGACAGTTTGGATTTTATCATTTTGGAATTGAATTATAATTCCAAAAACATGCAATCTTTGGAATGTAATATTTTCACATTTCCCAGTTAATGGAAATAATGCACATAGTATCAAACTGTTCTGTAGGATTTGTATAAAATAATCTAGGCTACTTTTTTCTATGTAGAACCTAAAAGGGTTCTCCGGTTGTCCCCATAGGAGAACCCTATGAAGAACCCTTTTTGGTTACAGGTATAACTATTTTGGGTTCCATGTATAACCCTGGGGAAAGGGTTCTACATGGAACCCAACAGGGTTCTACCTGGAACCAAAAATGGTTCTTCACTGGGTTCTCCTATGGGGACAACCGGAGAACCATAACAGGTTCTACATAGAAAAAAAGGTGCTAAGAGTGTATTCCTATATTTCCAGTATAGCTACTGTAGGCTGTCTGAACAGTGACATGATGAGCTTGAAAGCCTGAGGGAATTAAATTTGAATTTGTGGAATTGTTGTGGATAATATTGAATTGGGAATTCAATTCTTGAAATTAAAAAACTGACCTGAATTTTGAATTGAATTAAATGTAATTTACAGGGAGAGAGAATTGAATTAGAATGTAATTTGTATAATTGACCACAACCATGGTACTGCGGCTGCCCCCCTTAAATAGCTGCCGTCGCACTACTTCCACCTCGTGTCCTTTTTCGAGGCGCCGTAGATCACCGACAAAAAGGATTGGAGTAATCCAACACCTCCCATAACCATGGTTACATACTGTACGTAGCCTTTGTTATGTAGCACTATATTCGATCACTCCAATATGGTATCACAGTACCAGATTAAATCAGTGAACTAGTCTTTGGTCAGACAAAGAGCAAAGTCCAGTCCGGACTGAGCTCAGAGCAGTCCTGTTTGCTGTGTCCCTCTGCCCCTTCCCAGGGAAGCAGATACAACACGAAGAACACCCCTCCCGACCACATAGGTGGGGTCAACATGTGCTAGACAGCATCCAACTGGCCGAGGCGCAAACGTCTGAGAGGGGAACTCCTTTGAGCAGGGCCCACGAGGTAGTAACTCCTCCAAAAGAATGCGCCACCACAGCTAAAGGCAAAGGCCTGCCGGCCAGCCGAAATGCTGCAGTAACAACATGAGAGTCTGTTCGGATAGGCCCTGGCCCAGAACTCTCTCACCCTAGCAAACGAAAGCCGATAAAACCTTTTGCATTGGCTGTGTCTGTGAAATTAAGTGTCCATTGCCCCAGCCGAGCAAACACGCTGGGGGAAGCCCCTAGTTAACCAGCAACAGCGCAAGAAGCATATGTGGACAACTGTAATGGCCGGTTCACACTTCACTCAGACAGAACCCTTGTTCAGAATGAGGGGTTAGGATGGAGGTCGACACTTCTTTCATCTGAACCCATTCAGATATATTCAGTCAACCAGGGCTTCAACACCAGAAGAACCTGAGACATAGGCACCAGAACTGATGCGGTACCGGCAACGGAATTGGAGTTCGTAGCCCTCCAGCAATGTATTCAGTACCCATGGGAGCTCCACCTGCCTATCTCCGTTTGCTCTTTGGGACTGTGAGAGGCTGCCAAGGCCGGCGGCAGGCACGTCAAATCAAATGAAAGTGTATTGACTGCGTACATAGTTTAGAAGATGTTATAGCGGGTGCAGAAAAATGCTGTAGGACAGGGAGAAAGCACATGAAGACTCAATTAGCCTAGCTATCTGGCTAGCTAACTTAGCTAGCTATCTTAGCCAACTAGCTTCTCAAGGTTTGATGCAGTCAAGACAGGTACTACGTAATCATATTGGATGATAAACAACCTAGCTATGACAAGCTAGAAGTCAGTCTACTAGCGCAAGTCAGTTCGGTTGGTTGCTGCCTCTCCCTCCCTCCTCCTTGCTCCTGTTTCACTTTCTCACAGTACACTCACCACAAGGGCCCTCCTCTTCCTCGCAAGGTCCCTCCTCCTCCTGCTCTGCCTCACGCTATATCAGCTCTGGTGAATAAAGTAGCTTACAAATGGACTTTTCTGCTGCTTCCCTCACTCTGATCCAACCACGTCTATACGGAACTGGTCGTCCTCGGGTCCTTTCGGAACGGGTCTCTTGTCTACATTGAAAAATGTATTTATGCATATTTGGCCGGGTGGGAAAGCCCAAGGTCATTTTGGAACGGGTCCAACCTTTTAGACCTCTACTTGAGGCCTAACATAACAATCCCTGTCACAAAAGACAATGCCAGGAACATTGTGAATGATGTCACAGAAACTGGACTTGGGCCAAAAATAGGATGCTTTTTAAAATTTGTATTTATTAACTGCTAAAATTAACTACAGTAACGGTTGGAATTTCATTTTTCCGCTGTATCATACCCAGAACCGTGACTCCAAAACCGCAAAATGTACTGAATCGTGGTTTTAGCGAACCGGTACACCCCTAGTAAATACTGTATATTAGCTATGTCAAGAGTCTAGTATATAAATACGCGGCGTGTATAAACACTAACAAAAAAATGCAATGTACAGTAGTAATTATATTAGAATAATAACATGTCAAAAGTCCAGTGTATAAATACACAGTGTGAAAAACAGTATAAAAGGAAGTGTCCAGTGTTTAATGTCTCTATGCATGGGACGGCAGATTGGCTGTGTGTGTTTCAGATTGACTGCTGGGCTCCGCCTTCTGAGACATAGGCCGCTGCCTGTGGGCAGAGACACCTTGCCTTTCTCACAGCGAAACACCATACTGGACATGGTAGTTTCTCTCTGTGTAACACCAGCAGTGTAATAGAGCATGTGAGTTTCTAAGGGAAAAGAGGATGGGGGTTGGAGGGGGACAACAGAGCACCCAGATGGAGAGGCTAGCTAGCTGCTCCAAGCTATTGAATAGCTGTGGGTATACGTCTGCCCTATACACTAAGATACAGCTCTTACCTAGCGAATCCTCTCAGGAATGCGCAGAGAAAGAGAAGAGGTGGAAGTAGTGCCGCTGCAACTATTTAAGGGGGGGGCAGCCGCAGCATAACCCGGTACACAGGACTAATCAGAAAATCCTTACTCTGAATGTATCCTGCCACGCGGAAGGATACCATATTAGAGTGATAAAATATAGTGCTACATAAGAAGAAGAACAATAACAAGAGATGTTGTTTGTTTTGCAGGCTGGAACAATGGAGCTGTGTAGTAGCGTGGTGTTGGGAGGCCTGGTGTTGTTGCTTCTACTGTGGTTGTTCAGGCTGAGGAGACAGAGACATGTCCATCTACCCCCAGGACCCTGCGCCCTGCCGCTGCTAGGCAACTTGCATCAGATTGACAAACAGGCCCCCTTCAAGACCCTCACCAAGTGGAGTGGTGTGTATGGGCCAGTGATGACAGTGTATCTTGGGCCCCAGCGAGCCGTGGTGCTGGTGGGGTACGAGGCAGTCAAGGAGGCTCTGGTGGACCAGGCTGAGGATTTCACAGGACGCGCTCCTGTCCCCTTCCTGGTCCTAGTTACCAGGGGATACGGCCTGGCCATCAGTAATGGGGAGCGTTGGCACCAGCTGCGTCGTTTCACCCTGACCACGCTGAGAGACTTTGGGATGGGCCGTAAGAGGATGGAGGAGTGGATACAGGAGGAGAGCCAACACCTCATAGACAGTCTGGACGCCACTAAAGCCGTGCCCTTCGATCCTCATCCATTCCTGAGTCGCACCGTGTCCAACGTCATCTGCTCTCTGGTGTTCGGCCAGCGCTTCGGCTATGACGATGACAACTTCCTGCACTTGCTCAACATCCTCTCAGCTGTACTGCGCTTTGGAAGCAGCCCCTGTGGACAGCTGTACAACATCTTCCCCTGGCTGATGGAACGCCTGCCTGGTCGGCAGCAAGTCGTGTTCGGCCAGATGGACGAGCTGAGAGGCTTTGTGATGAAAAAGATCCACGAGCACCAGGAGACCATTGACCCAGGCAACCCTAGAGACTTCACAGACTGCTTCCTCACCAGACTCAACCAGGAGAAGGATGTGTCCTCCTCTGAGTTCCATTACGAGAACCTGGTGTCCACAGTGTTGGACCTCTTCCTTGCAGGAACAGAGACCACCAGCACCACTCTCAGATACGCCTTCATGCTGCTCCTCAAATACCCCGACATTCAGGAGCACGTTCAGCAGGAGATCGACACAGTGATTGGCCGACAGCGCGTCCCTCAGATGGAGGACAGGAAGTCCCTCCCCTTCACAGAAGCCATCATCCACGAGGTGCAGCGCTTCCTGGACATCGTCCCATTGAACCTCCCGCACTATGCCACCAAGAATATCTCATTCAGAGGGTACACTATCCCTCAGGGCACCGTGATCCTTCCCATGCTGCACTCTGTTCTGAGAGACCAGGACCACTGGGCCACGCCCACAACCTTCAATCCCAATCACTTCCTTGATCAGAATGGAAACTTCCAGAAGAACCCCGCCTTCTTGGCTTTCTCTGCAGGTAAGCGTGCCTGTGTGGGAGAGTCTCTGGCTCGTATGGAGATCTTTCTGTTCCTGGTGTCTCTGCTGCAACATTTCTCGTTCTCCTGTCCTGGAGGACCTGACAGCATTGACCTCAGCCCAGAGTTAAGCAGTTTCACTAACGTGCCGCGTCACTACCAGCTCATCGCTACCCCCCGCTGACCAGGAGGGGAATTGCAGCTGAACCACAGGAGGACGCAAGCATCCATGGGAGGGGGAGGCAGGCATTTTGGCAGTGCACAAGGGGGGAGAGAGAGTGTGAAAGGCTTGCTCATGCCAGCAGCCGGGCACAGCGGCAGGGACAACACTTTTATTATAGGAGTCATGAGGATAATGCACTTTACTGTTTGACAAATTCATGGTTTTATTTGCCCAAAAAATAAGACATTTTGATTGAGGTGACCAGGTTGAATGTGCAGATCGCACCAGTGTGACTAGTAATACATTTAACTCGTAGAGCCAAGTCAAAGGGTCGCAAAATGTTAGTAATTGGTCGCAGTCTGGAGCCCTGTAAGGGCAGACACAGAAACAGAGAGAATGAAGGATGAAGAGAGAGCCTGACCATTCCACCGGAACGGTTTCCAACAGGACTGTGAGGTTTGTGCAGAACTGGGACACCTATTCTCTGGGGTAAGACTATGAGGAGCAGCCAGCCAGCCAGCCAGCCAGCCAGCCAGCCAGGTGATGATACTGATTCAGTCTGAACAATGGCATCTCCCTGTTTGCAGAGGCCTATGATAGAACGCCCAGGATGGGGAAAGGGAGCAAAGAAGGTCTTCTTACCTTCACAGAGTCCAGCAAACTCTTGGGGAAGAATCTTCGTAAACCCACATCTTTTCTGCAGAGGACAGAGCAGAAAGAGTACTGCATTACAGCATTGGTCAACAAGAATATGTGCTCATTACACCAAAACGAGGTCAGCAGCAGGTGAAATTGAATTAATCATCTATAACCGGAGTAGAGATTTTTTTATTTATATCAAATCAATATTTTTTTTGCCATTTTCATTGTCACTGACTCTGTATCAAGCCTGGCATGTGAAAACACTACTTCTAAAATATTTTTTTTTAAAGGAGAGTTACTTAAAAAGAGAGTGCCTTTAAAACAGCATAATTCCCTCTTAAAGCACTACTATGTTTTAGTTGGCTCCAGATAGAGCACCTGTCAGTTGGTAGATGGCAACAGGACTGAGCATTTCCATAGCTAGCTACTGTGTAGTCAACGCCACACACTCACCACCCCTCCATAGCCCTATCATTTGGTTAAGAGCCAGCCTGTGGTCTCTCTCTGTATAGGCCAAGTACACAGTCTGGCCTAGATATATAACATCACCATTTACCCAGGCAGTTTGGCTGACTAATATCCCAGCGTGGTGGAGTGGTGTTGTTCTGGCTCTGCAACACACAGTCAGTCTGAAAATACATACTAACGCAAATACAGTGAGGGAAAAAAGTATGTGATCCCCTGCTGATTTTGTACGTTTGCCCACTGACAAAGAAATGATCAGTCTATAATTTTAATGGTAGGTTTATTTGAACAGTGAGAGACAGAATAACAACAAAAAAATCCAGAAAAACGCATGTCAAAAATTTTATAAATTGATTTGCATTTTAATGAGGGAAATAAGTATTTGACCCCCTCTCAATCAGAAAGATTTCTGGCTCCCAGGTGTCTTTTATACAGGTAACGAGCTGAGATTAGGCGATCACTCTTAAAGGGAGTGCTCCTAATCTCAGTTTGTTACCTGTATAAAAGACACCTGTCCACAGAAGCAATCAATCAATCAGATTCCAAACTCTCCACCATGGCCAAGACCAAAGAGCTCTCCAAGGATTTCAGGGACAAGAATGTAGACCTACACAAGGCTGGAATGGGCTACAAGACCATTGCCAAGCAGCTTGGTGAGAAGGTGACAACAGTGGGTGCGATTATTCGCAAATGGAAGAAACACAAAAGAACTGTCAATCTCCATCGGCCTGGGGCTCCATGCAAGATCTCACCTCGTGGAGTTGCAATGATCATGAGAACGGTGAGGAATCAGCCCAGAACTACACGAGAGGGAGGATCTTGTCAATAATCTCATGGCAGCTGGGACCATAGTCACCAAGAAAACAATTGGTACACTACACTGTGAAGGACTGAAATCCTGCAGCGCCCGCTAGGATCAATCATTCAGATTGAACATCTGAATGATTCAGAGGACAACTGGGTGAAAGTGTTGTGGTCAGATGAGACCAAAATGGAGCTCTTTGGCATCAACTCAACTCGCCGTGTTTGGAGGAGGAGGAATGCTGCCTATGACCCCAAGAACACCATCCTCACCGTCAATCATGAAGGCGGAAACATTATGCTTTGGGGGTGTTTTTCTGCTAAGGGGACAGGACAACTTTACCGCATCAAAGGGACGATGGATGGGGCCATGTACCGTCAAATCTTGGGTGAGAACCTCCTTCCCTCAGCCAGGGCATTGAAAATGGGTCGTGGATTGGTATTCCAGCATGACAATGACCCAAAACACACGGCCAAGGCAACAAAGGAGTTGCTCAAGAAGAAGCACATTAAGGTCCTGGAGTGGCCTAGCCAGTCTCCAGACCTTAATCCCATAGCAAATCTGTGGAGGGAGCTGAAGGTTTGAGTTGCCAAACGTCAGCCTCGAAACCTTAATAACTTGGAGAAGATCTGCAAAGAGGAGTGGGACAAAATCCCTCCTGAGATGTGTGCAAACCTGGTGGCCAACTACAAGAAACGTCTGACCTCTGTGATTGCCAACAAGGGTTTTGCCACCAAGTACTAAGTGGATAAGAGCGTCTGCTAAATGACTTAAATGTTAAATGTTAAATGTCATGTTTTGCAGAGGGGTCAAATACTTATTTCCCTCATTAAAATGCAAATCAATTTATAACATTTTTTACATGCGTTTTTCTGGATTCTTTTGTTGTTATTCTGTCTCTCACTGTTCAAATAAACCTACCATTAAAATTATAGACTGATCATTTCTTTGTCAGTGGGCAAACGTACAATATCAGCAGGGGATCAAATACTTTTTTCCCTCACTGTATGTCCAGAATAAACAAATAATTTGCTTTGGGAACATAAAGACACCAATGGCCTTTCGCCTCCACCACCGTGCTCCAACGAGGAACATAAAACTCTAGCTCCTGATATAGGCTGCATCCCCAATGGCACAGTATTCCCTATAGTGCATTACATAGTGAGACAAAAGTGTGCCACTTGGGACGTACAGTAGCCATAGCCTACCCTCTGTGGCTGATAGGGCAAATCTTCAGATTGCATCTATTTGTTGTGAATAAGCCAGAGCCAGGATTTTGTCGTAACCAGTGGTGACAGTGTGAAGCTGCTCAGTTAAATTGGAACTGATAGCATTTTAACTGCTTTGCAGATATGAAACAAACAGACAATCATAATATCAGTCATAAACATCAAATTCCCAGTTTATGAAAATTAATTTCATAAGAGGTTTTAAAAATACGTTCTATTTGACTCAGCATTCCACGGCATACACTAAGGCATTGTTTGCAGAATAGATTAATGCAGTTCAATGCAAGATTAATATAATTCACCAATACATTTCAGAAAATATTGCTATCAGGTTGTAAATCACAGCTGGTCTGGTACATTGTTTGCTGCTTCCATTCAGGATGCACTGACTTTTTCCCCTCATATCGTTTTTTAGTGGCTATATACAGTTATTTATTTAGCTAACTAGAACTTGAATGACTGTTATCCAGTTAGCTAGTATATCTCATGTTCACAAATTCACTCTGGTTATCTAGCTACTCCGATTTCAGAACACTCTCGTTTGAGTGTTTCCAGAGCGCAGAATAACTGATGAATTAACGAACGCGCAACACCTGCTGAATATGACCTGTGTCAGTAAACGGTCAGAGTGAGGTGTTCTCTCATTTCTGTCTCTAAGTAGCTAGCTAGCAAGTTAGCCAACTTTAGCCAGTTAGCTTTGGTGCTTGGTTGGGACAAGCATGGATTGGCAAGCAAGCTTAAGAAGGACGAGTAGGCTTCCCCATTGTTTATCAGTGCAATTTTGATGGCCAACTAGCTGAACAAGTTTGAGAGGGTTTATCTAATGTTCGTTACATTTTAGCACATATTGCTCTGGCTAGCATTAGTTGTTGATCTTGTTGATGTGCATAAACAACTAAGGGAGCAAGAGCCTACCTTTTCATGGT
This sequence comes from Salmo trutta, assembly GCF_901001165.1. Taxonomy (NCBI): domain Eukaryota; kingdom Metazoa; phylum Chordata; class Actinopteri; order Salmoniformes; family Salmonidae; genus Salmo; species Salmo trutta. The sequence continues at coordinate 4,434,482 of NC_042993.1, read as the reverse complement.
TGTTTGATCAATAGAACTGTAAAGTTTCCAAATGTATGAGGACTCCCGTGGTATTTAAAGAAATCCATTCAGGTGTATTTTGTGGCTTTTGGTGAATGCGTTCTAATGATCTAAAGTTGCGTTGTTGCAACTGCCTGTAAACACAGTCTAGTTCAAAGTGAATGATGACAGGCCCTACTGCCTGTATACACACAGTCCAGTTCATAGTGAATGATGGCAGGCCCTACTGCCTGTAAACACACAGTCCAGTTCAAAGTGAATTATGATAGGTCCTACTGCCTGTAAACACACAGTCCAGTTCAAAATGAATGAAGACAGGCCCTACTGCCTGTAAACACACAGTCCAGTTCAAAGTGAATGATGGCAGGGCCTACTGCCTGTATACACACACAGTCCAGTTCAAAGTGAATGATGGCAGGTCCTACTGCCTGTAAACACACAGTCCAGTTCAAAATGAATGAAGACAGGCCCTACTGCCTGTAAACACACAGTCCAGTTCAAAGTGAATGATGGCAGGCCCGTGGGACAAATGGCTTGTTTGCATAAAGGCCTACTGTAGCTCTGATTGGCTATGGCGCACCGGTCTGTGTAGACTCCGGTCCTGTACGAGAGAGATGTTTTAATTAAGTTTTATTTACTGCAGTGTCTATTAATTGTCCAAACGCGAGGCTACTTTCCCACTCTATATTGCTACATAGAATTTTCAAATGTCTTAGTATACGTAATTCCCAAACAGTCTAAGAAATTAAGAAAACGTGAAAATGACCATATGTAAAAATAAATAAAAGTGTGATATGCTTCCTGGGGGTGTATATGAAGAGATTTTAATAAGATGTCATGTTGCTAAAATGCTGTCAGTTCCACTTTATTTTATTTATTGAACCTTTATTTAACTGGGCAAATCAGTTAAGAACAAATTCTTATTTACAATGACGGCCTACCCCAGCCAAACCCTAACATGGATGACGCTGGGTCAATTCTGCTCCACCCTACGGGACTCCCAATCACGGCCGGATATGATACAGCCTGGAATCGAACCAGGGTGTCTGTGGTGACAACTCTAGCACTGAGATGCAGTGCCTTAGACCGCTGCGCCACTCGGGAGCCGAAAGGACCTTAATGAGTTCAGCATGGCTGTTTCCCAGCAGGAACCCTGGGCTGCATCCCACATCGCACCCTATTACCTACATACTGCCCTACTTTTGACCAGAGATATAGGGAATAGGGTGCCATTTGCGAAGAGTCCAGTGAGAGGTTCACGAGGAAGGCAGTCAATTTACACTGGCCTACATAGGTCTAGCCAGGAGAGAGGACACACACGGTCAAAGGCTCAGCACAGCACAGGCTCATAGAGGTGAATTGTAGGATCTCTGTTCGAAGACAGTGTTAAGATAATGACGTCTATGTTGTTAATACAGAAATACATAATTTTTAAAAGTCCAATACAGCCATTTTTTTATCTCAATATAAATCATTTCTATGTAACAATTAAGTACTGGAATTGTTTTCAACTAAAATTGTCAAAAATAAACAAAAATAGCTTCTTAGCAAATAGCAGTTTCTCAAGCAAGAATTTTGCTAGGACTGCCTTGGAGTGGTCTGAGTGGGGAGGGGGAAACTGAAAACAAGCAGTTATGGGCAGAGAGGTTTGGAACTCTCTTTCTTATTGGTCTATTAACTCATTTACCACCTGGTGATGTCAGCAGGCAGGCCACCAAAACAGGCTGAAATTGCAGGCAGTCTTTTCAAACAGCTCTTACACTAAAAGGGCATTATCATAATTTTCCCAACTTTACAGTATTATTCCAACCTCAAAGTGTGGAAATATATATAAAACACAAGTAAAATCTAGTTTTTGACTGCACTGGGCCTTTAAGTAAAATAATCACTTACTCTAATAATTCATAATTTGATTTCTTATCCAGGGCATTTCCTCGCATTTCCCTAAAAAATCTCCTGTAACAGAAAACAAAAGATAATAAACAAATTGTGAGTAGTCAAAATGTATATCTAATTATGGAATATTGGACGAGTACATTAATTCACTGTTTATAAGATATCAAATATCAAGTATTTGAAATAGAACTCACCTGATTTCAAGGCAGCCCAATTTAAGTGCAATGTCTTGGTCGACTCGATCAGCTACCTCCAACATGTAGTCACTCTTGACCTGAGAAACATCATCACAGTCATTCTCCATGACAACATGTAGTCACTCTTGACCTGAGAAACATCATCACAGTCATTCTCCATGACAACATGTAGTCACTCTTGACCTGAGAAACATCATCACAGTCATTCTCCATGACAACATGTAGTCAGTCACTCTTGACCTGAGAAACATCTTCACAGTCATTCTCCATGACAACATGTAGTCAGTCACTCTTGACCTGAGAAACATCATCACAGTCATTCTCCATGACAACATGTAGTCACTCTTGACCTGAGAAACATCATCACAGTCATTCTCCATGACAACATGTAGTCACTCTTGACCTGAGAAACATCATCACAGTCATTCTCCATGACAACATGTAGTCACTCTTGACCTGAGAAACATCATCACAGTCATTCTCCATGACAAAGAGAACTCCTAAAGTAGTGACAGGTAGTGTAGTGAGTATTGTGAATCTATTGTAAGACAGCAACAGGTAGATGGAAAGAGGTCCTCAGTTACTTGTGGTTGTCATCAGATGCTCAGCAGGTAAAGCAATGCCAGGATAGCCGGTTCGATTCCCTGGACCACCCACGCGTAAGTCGCTTCGGATAAAATCGTCTCCTAAATGGCATATATTATATGATTATATTATTAATTTGTTTGTCTGACTGAGCTGCTCACATGGACTTTAATGAGCCACGAGACTTGAGGCTAACTCAGTTCTCTAAGAGAGAAAACACCAGAGCTTGTATGCAACAGCAGCAGGTGGCCGTCCTATCACCTCTGACCAGAACATCAGCCATCAATGTCTATTCATTTCTAGGTGGTTCTATATGTTGAATCGCTGCCGTTCCTAACACCCAGCAGGGGATGGCTGTAACGATTGGCGTCGGGTGATGAGGAAGCGGACCAAAACGCAGCTGGGAGCGAACACATGTTTATTCTTACACTGAATTAAACACGTACACAAAACCAAGAAAATGCCTGATCATTAACTGCTCAAACAAAAGAGACAACAACCCACAAACATCGTGGGGGGAAAGGAACTTAAATGTGATTCCCAATCAGACATAACTAGTGACAGCTGTCTGATTGGAAATCACCCCCGAGCACAACATAGAAATAAACCACAAAGAAAGGCTATAACAAAACATAGAAAATAAACCATAGAAATACCACACCCTGACCAAAATAGCAGAGTTCCCCTGGTCAGGGCGTGACAATGGCTGCCGTTCGTATCACCCGGCAGGCGATGGCTGCCATTCATATCACCCAGCAGGTGAATCTACCAGATTGTAGCCACACACAGCTTTCAGCTGTTGGACTATCTGGTGGGTTTCTTCTCTAAGAACCTCTGGCCAGCAGCCCAGACAGCTATATAACGCACTCGCAGTCCCACTGCACCACCCCAGCAGGGCCGTTTCACTGTCTCCAGAAGCTATTTAACAGAGTTTAAATAGCCTGCAGCCATTTGAAGTATAGCCAGCTGACATTGTCACACATTGTCCTCTACTTGTGGTGAAAAAATCATAATACACTATAGTGTATTTCTCTGATAAACACAGAGGAAAGAACTCTGAATGGTTTCTGTCCACACCTGACGGTCCTAACTCAATCTGAATATGGTTTCTGTCCACACCTGACAGTCCGAACTCAATCTGAATATGGTTTCTGTCCACACCTGACAGTCCTAACTCAATCTGATTATGGTTTCTGTCCACACCTGACAGTCCCAACTCAATCTGAATATGGTTTCTGTCCACACCTGACAGTCCTAACTCAATCTGATTATGGTTTCTGTCCACACCTGACAGTCCCAACTCAATCTGAATATGGTTTCTGTCCACACCTGACAGTCCCAACTCAATCTGAATATGGTTTCTGTCCACACCTGACAGTCCTAACTCAATCTGATTATGGTTTCTGTCCACACCTGACAGTCCCAACTCAATCTGAATATGGTTTCTGTCCACACCTGACAGTCCCAACTCAATCTGAATATGGTTTCTGTCCACACCTGACGGTCCCAACTCAATCTGAATATGGTTCTGTCCACACCTGACGGTCCTAACTCAATCTGAATATGGGAACGGTCCCAACTCAATCTGAATATGGTTTCTGTCCACACCTGACGGTCCCAACTCAATCTGAATATGGTTTCTGTCCACGCCTGACGGTCCCAATTCAATCTGAATATGGTTTCTGTCCACACCTGACAGTCCGAACTCAATCTGAATATGGTTTCTGTCCACACCTGACGGTCACAACTCAATCTGAATATGGTTTCTGTCCACACCTGACGGTCCCAACTCAATCTGAATATGGTTTCTGTCCACACCTGACAGTCCCAACTCAATCTGAATATGGTTTCTGTCCACACCTGACAGTCCTAACTCAATCTGATTATGGTTTCTGTCCACACCTGACAGTCCCAACTCAATCTGAATATGGTTTCTGTCCACACCTAACAGTCCCAACTCAATCTGAATATGGTTTCTGTCCACACCTGACAGTCCTAACTCAATCTGATTATGGTTTCTGTCCACACCTGACAGTCCCAACTCAATCTGAATATGGTTTCTGTCCACACCTGACGGTCCCAACTCAATCTGAATATGGGAACGGTCCCAACTCAATCTGAATATGGTTTCTGTCCACACCTGACGGTCCCAACTCAATCTGAATATGGTTTCTGTCCACACCTGACGGTCCCAATTCAATCTGAATATGGTTTCTGTCCACACCTGACAGTCCGAACTCAATCTGAATATGGTTTCTGTCCACACCTGACGGTCACAACTCAATCTGAATATGGTTTCTGTCCACACCTGACGGTCCCAACTCAATCTGAATATGGTTTCTGTCCACACCTGACAGTCCCAACTCAATCTGAATATGGTTTCTGTCCACACCTGACGGTCCTAACTCAATCTGAATTTGGTTTCTGTCCAAACCTGACGGTCCCAACTCAATCTGAATATGGTTTCTGTCCACACCTGACGGTCCTAACTCAATCTTAATATGGTTTCTGTCCACACCTGATGGTCCCAACTCAATCTGAATATGGTTTCTGTCCACACCTGACGGTCCCAACTCAATCAGAATATGGTTTCTGTCCACACCTGACGGTCCCAATTCAATCTGAATATGGTTTCTGTCCACACCTGACGGTCCCAACTCAATCTGAATATGGTTTCTGTCCACACCTGACGGTCTTAACTCAATCTGAATATGGTTTCTGTCCACACCTGACGGTCCCAACTCAATCTGAATATGGTTTCTGTCCACACCTGACAGTCCCAACTCAATCTGAATATGGTTTCTGTCCACACCTGACAGTCCCAACTCAATCTGAATATGGTTTCTGTCCACACCTGACAGTCCCAACTCAATCTGAATATGGTTTCTGTCCACACCTGACGGTCCCAACTCAATCTGAATATGGTTCTGTCCACACCTGACGGTCCTAACTCAATCTGAATATGGGAACGGTCCCAACTCAATCTGAATATGGTTTCTGTCCACACCTGACGGTCCCAACTCAATCTGAATATGGTTTCTGTCCACACCTGACAGTCCCAACTCAATCTGAATATGGTTTCTGTCCACACCTGACGGTCCTAACTCAATCTGAATATGGTTTCTGTCCACACCTGACGGTCCCAACTCAATCTGAATATGGTTTCTGTCCACACCTGACGGTCCTAACTCAATCTTAATATGGTTTCTGTCCACACCTGACGGTCCCAACTCAATCTGAATATGGTTTCTGTCCACACCTGACGGTCCCAACTCAATCTGAATATGGTTTCTGTCCACACCTGATGGTCCCAATTCAATCTGAATATGGTTTCTGTCCACACCTGACGGTCCCAACTCAATCTGAATATGGTTTCTGTCCACACCTGACGGTCTTAACTCAATCTGAATATGGGAACGGTCCCAACTCAATCTGAATATGGGATCTGTCCACACCTGATGGTCCCAATTCAATCTGAATATGGTTTCTGTCCACACCTGACGGTCCCAACTCAATCAGAATATGGGTTCTGTCCACACCTGACAGTCCCAATTCAATCTGAATATTGTTTCTGTCCACACCTGACAGTCCGAACTCAATCTGAATATGGTTTCTGTCCACACCTGACAGTCCGAACTCAATCTGAATATGGTTTCTGTCCACACCTGACAGTCCTAACTCAATCTGATTATGGTTTCTGTCCACACCTGACAGTCCCAACTCAATCTGAATATGGTTTCTGTCCACACCTGACAGTCCCAACTCAATCTGAATATGGTTTCTGTCCACACCTGACGGTCCCAACTCAATCTGAATATGGTTCTGTCCACACCTGACGGTCCTAACTCAATCTGAATATGGGAACGGTCCCAACTCAATCTGAATATGGTTTCTGTCCACACCTGACGGTCCCAACTCAATCTGAATATGGTTTCTGTCCACACCTGACGGTCCCAACTCAATCTGAATATGGTTCTGTCCACACCTGACGGTCCTAACTCAATCTGAATATGGGAACGGTCCCAACTCAATCTGAATATGGTTTCTGTCCACGCCTGACGGTCCCAATTCAATCTGAATATGGTTTCTGTCCACACCTGACAGTCCGAACTCAATCTTAATATGGTTTCTGTCCACACCTGACGGTCCCAACTCAATCTGAATATGGTTTCTGTCCACACCTGACGGTCCCAACTCAATCTGAATATGGTTTCTGTCCACACCTGACAGTCCCAACTCAATCTGAATATGGTTTCTGTCCACACCTGACAGTCCCAACTCAATCTGAATATGGTTTCTGTCCACACCTGACGGTCCCAACTCAATCTGAATATGGTTCTGTCCACACCTGACGGTCCTAACTCAATCTGAATATGGGAACGGTCCCAACTCAATCTGAATATGGTTTCTGTCCACACCTGACGGTCCCAACTCAATCTGAATATGGTTTCTGTCCACACCTGACAGTCCCAACTCAATCTGAATATGGTTTCTGTCCACACCTGACGGTCCTAACTCAATCTGAATATGGTTTCTGTCCACACCTGACGGTCCCAACTCAATCTGAATATGGTTTCTGTCCACACCTGACGGTCCTAACTCAATCTTAATATGGTTTCTGTCCACACCTGACGGTCCCAACTCAATCTGAATATGGTTTCTGTCCACACCTGACGGTCCCAACTCAATCTGAATATGGTTTCTGTCCACACCTGACGGTCCCAATTCAATCTGAATATGGTTTCTGTCCACACCTGACGGTCCCAACTCAATCTGAATATGGTTTCTGTCCACACCTGACGGTCTTAACTCAATCTGAATATGGGAACGGTCCCAACTCAATCTGAATATGGGTTCTGTCCACACCTGATGGTCCCAATTCAATCTGAATATGGTTTCTGTCCACACCTGACGGTCCCAACTCAATCAGAATATGGGTTCTGTCCACACCTGACAGTCCCAATTCAATCTGAATATGGTTTCTGTCCACACCTGACAGATCCGAACTCAATCTGAATATGGTTTCTGTCCACACCTGACAGTCCGAACTCAATCTGAATATGGTTTCTGTCCACACCTGACAGGCCTAACTCAATCTGATTATGGTTTCTGTCCACACCTGACAGTCCCAACTCAATCTGAATATGGTTTCTGTCCACACCTGATGGTCCCAACTCAATCTGAATATGGTTCTGTCCACACCTGACGGTCCTAACTCAATCTGAATATGGGAACGGTCCCAACTCAATCTGAATATGGTTTCTGTCCACACCTGACGGTCCCAACTCAATCTGAATATGGTTTCTGTCCACGCCTGACGGTCCCAATTCAATCTGAATATGGTTTCTGTCCACACCTGACAGTCCGAACTCAATCTGAATATGGTTTCTGTCCACACCTGACGGTCACAACTCAATCTGAATATGGTTTCTGTCCACACCTGACGGTCCCAACTCAATCTGAATATGGTTTCTGTCCACACCTGACAGTCCCAACTCAATCTGAATATGGTTTCTGTCCACACCTGACGGTCCTAACTCAATCTGAATATGGTTTCTGTCCACACCTGACGGTCCCAACTCAATCTGAATATGGTTTCTGTCCACACCTGACGGTCCTAACTCAAACTTAATATGGTTTCTGTCCACACCTGACGGTCCCAACTCAATCTGAATATGGTTTCTGTCCACACCTGACGGTCCCAATTCAATCTGAATATGGTTTCTGTCCACACCTGACGGTCCCAACTCAATCTGAATATGGTTTCTGTCCACACCTGACGGTCTTAACTCAATCTGAATATGGGAACGGTCCCAACTCAATCTGAATATGGGTTCTGTCCACACCTGACGGTCCCAACTCAATCTGAATATGGTTTCTGTCCACACCCTACGGTCCCAATTCAATCTGAATATGGTTTCTGTCCACACCTGACGTCCCAACTCAATCAGAATATGGTTTCTGTCCACACCTGACGGTCCCAATTCAATCTGAATATGGTTTCTGTCCACACCTGACGGTCCCAACTCAATCTGAATATGGTTTCTGTCCACACCTGACGGTCCTAACTCAATCTGAATATGGTTTCTGTCCACACCTGACGGTCCTAACTCAATCTGAATATGGTTTCTGTCCACACCTGACAGTCCGAACTCAATCTGAATATGGTTTCTGTCCACACCTGACGGTCACAACTCAATCTGAATATGGTTTCTGTCCACACCTGACGGTCCCAACTCAATCTGAATATGGTTTCTGTCCACACCTGACAGTCCCAACTCAATCTGAATATGGTTTCTGTCCACACCTGACGGTCCTAACTCAATCTGAATATGGTTTCTGTCCACACCTGACGGTCCCAACTCAATCTGAATATGGTTTCTGTCCACACCTGACGGTCCTAACTCAATCTGAATATGGTTTCTGTCCACACCTGCCGGTCCTAACTGAATCTGAATATGGTTTCTGTCCACACCTGCCGGTCCCAACTCAATCTGAATATGGTTTCTGTCCACACCTGACGGTCCTAACTCAATCTGAATATGGGAACGGTCCCAACTCAATCTGAATATGGTTTCTGTCCACACCTGACGGTCCCAACTCAATCTGAATATGGTTTCTGTCCACGCCTGACGGTCCCAATTCAATCTGAATATGGTTTCTGTCCACACCTGACAGTCCGAACTCAATCTGAATATGGTTTCTGTCCACACCTGACGGTCACAACTCAATCTGAATATGGTTTCTGTCCACACCTGACGGTCCCAACTCAATCTGAATATGGTTTCTGTCCACACCTGACAGTCCCAACTCAATCTGAATATGGTTTCTGTCCACACCTGACGGTCCTAACTCAATCTGAATATGGTTTCTGTCCACACCTGCCGGTCCTAACTGAATCTGAATATGGTTTCTGTCCACACCTGCCGGTCCCAACTCAATCTGAATATGGTTTCTGTCCACACCTGACGGTCCTAACTCAATCTGAATATGGGAACGGTCCCAACTCAATCTGAATATGGTTTCTGTCCACACCTGACGGTCCCAACTCAATCTGAATATGGTTTCTGTCCACGCCTGACGGTCCCAATTCAATCTGAATATGGTTTCTGTCCACACCTGACAGTCCGAACTCAATCTGAATATGGTTTCTGTCCACACCTGACGGTCACAACTCAATCTGAATATGGTTTCTGTCCACACCTGACGGTCCCAACTCAATCTGAATATGGTTTCTGTCCACACCTGACAGTCCCAACTCAATCTGAATATGGTTTCTGTCCACACCTGACGGTCCTAACTCAATCTGAATATGGTTTCTGTCCACACCTGACGGTCCCAACTCAATCTGAATATGGTTTCTGTCCACACCTGACGGTCCTAACTCAATCTTAATATGGTTTCTGTCCACACCTGACGGTCCCAACTCAATCTGAATATGGTTTCTGTCCACACCTGACGGTCCCAACTCAATCTGAATATGGTTTCTGTCCACACCTGACGGTCCCAATTCAATCTGAATATGGTTTCTGTCCACACCTGACGGTCCCAACTCAATCTGAATATGGTTTCTGTCCACACCTGACGGTCTTAACTCAATCTGAATATGGGAACGGTCCAAACTCAATCTGAATATGGGTTCTGTCCACACCTGACGGTCTCAACTCAATCTGAATATGGTTTCTGTCCACACCCGACGGTCCCAACTCAATCTGAATATGGTTTCTGTCCACACCTGACAGTCCCAACTCAATCTGAATATGGTTTCTGTCCACACCTGACGGTCCTAACTCAATCTGAATATGGTTTCTGTCCACACCTGACGGTCCCAACTCAATCTGAATATGGTTTCTGTCCACACCTGACGGTCCTAACTCAATCTGAATATGGTTTCTGTCCACACCTGCCGGTCCTAACTGAATCTGAATATGGTTTCTGTCCACACCTGCCGGTCCCAACTCAATCTGAATATGGTTTCTGTCCACACCTGACGGTCCTAACTCAATCTGAATATGGGAACGGTCCCAACTCAATCTGAATATGGTTTCTGTCCACACCTGACGGTCCCAACTCAATCTGAATATGGTTTCTGTCCACGCCTGACGGTCCCAATTCAATCTGAATATGGTTTCTGTCCACACCTGACAGTCCGAACTCAATCTGAATATGGTTTCTGTCCACACCTGACGGTCACAACTCAATCTGAATATGGTTTCTGTCCACACCTGACGGTCCCAACTCAATCTGAATATGGTTTCTGTCCACACCTGACAGTCCCAACTCAATCTGAATATGGTTTCTGTCCACACCTGACGGTCCTAACTCAATCTGAATATGGTTTCTGTCCACACCTGACGGTCCCAACTCAATCTGAATATGGTTTCTGTCCACACCTGACGGTCCTAACTCAATCTTAATATGGTTTCTGTCCACACCTGACGGTCCCAACTCAATCTGAATATGGTTTCTGTCCACACCTGACGGTCCCAACTCAATCAGAATATGGTTTCTGTCCACACCTGACGGTCCCAATTCAATCTGAATATGGTTTCTGTCCACACCTGACGGTCCCAACTCAATCTGAATATGGTTTCTGTCCACACCTGACGGTCTTAACTCAATCTGAATATGGGAACGGTCCCAACTCAATCTGAATATGGGTTCTGTCCACACCTGACGGTCCCAACTCAATCTGAATATGGATTCTGTCCACACCCGACGGTCCCAATTCAATCTGAATATGGTTTCTGTCCACACCTGACGTCCCAACTCAATCAGAATATGGTTTCTGTCCACACCTGACGTCCTAACTCAATCTGAATATGGTTTCTGTCCACACCTGACGGTCCTAACTCAATCTGAATATGGTTTCTGTCCACACCTGACAGTCCGAACTCAATCTGAATATGGTTTCTGTCCACACCTGACGGTCCCAATTCAATCTGAATATGGTTTCTGTCCACACCTGACGGTCACAACTCAATCTGAATATGGTTTCTGTCCACACCTGACGGTCACAACTCAATCTGAATATGGTTTCTGTCCACACCTGACGGTCCCAACTCAATCTGAATATGGTTTCTGTCCACACCTGACAGTCCCAACTCAATCTGAATATGGTTTCTGTCCACACCTGACGGTCCTAACTCAATCTGAATATGGTTTCTGTCCACACCTGACGGTCCCAACTCAATCTGAATATGGTTTCTGTCCACACCTGACGGTCCTAACTCAATCTTAATATGGTTTCTGTCCACACCTGACGGTCCCAACTCAATCTGAATATGGTTTCTGTCCACACCTGACGGTCCCAACTCAATCAGAATATGGTTTCTGTCCACACCTGACGGTCCCAATTCAATCTGAATATGGTTTCTGTCCACACCTGACGGTCCCAACTCAATCTGAATATGGTTTCTGTCCACACCTGACGGTCTTAACTCAATCTGAATATGGGAACGGTCCCAACTCAATCTGAATATGGGTTCTGTCCACACCTGACGGTCCCAACTCAATCTGAATATGGTTTCTGTCCACACCCGACGGTCCCAATTCAATCTGAATATGGTTTCTGTCCACACCTGACGTCCCAACTCAATCAGAATATGGTTTCTGTCCACACCTGACGGTCCCAATTCAATCTGAATATGGTTTCTGTCCACACCTGACGGTCACAACTCAATCTGAATATGGTTTCTGTCCACACCTGACGTCCTAACTCAATCTGAATATGGTTTCTGTCCACACCTGACGGTCCTAACTCAATCTGAATATGGTTTCTGTCCACACCTGACAGTCCGAACTCAATCTGAATATGGTTTCTGTCCACACCTGACGGTCCTAACTCAATCTGAATATGGTTTCTGTCCACACCTGACGGTCCCAACTCAATCTGAATATGGTTTCTGTCCACACCTGACGGTCCTAACTCAAACTTAATATGGTTTCTGTCCACACCTGACGGTCCCAACTCAATCTGAATATGGTTTCTGTCCACACCTGACGGTCCCAATTCAATCTGAATATGGTTTCTGTCCACACCTGACGGTCCCAACTCAATCTGAATATGGTTTCTGTCCACACCTGACGGTCTTAACTCAATCTGAATATGGGAACGGTCCCAACTCAATCTGAATATGGGTTCTGTCCACACCTGACGGTCCCAACTCAATCTGAATATGGTTTCTGTCCACACCCGACGGTCCCAATTCAATCTGAATATGGTTTCTGTCCACACCTGACGTCCCAACTCAATCAGAATATGGTTTCTGTCCACACCTGACGGTCCCAATTCAATCTGAATATGGTTTCTGTCCACACCTGACGGTCCCAACTCAATCTGAATATGGTTTCTGTCCACACCTGACGGTCCTAACTCAATCTGAATATGGTTTCTGTCCACACCTGACGGTCCTAACTCAATCTGAATATGGTTTCTGTCCACACCTGACAGTCCGAACTCAATCTGAATATGGTTTCTGTCCACACCTGACGGTCACAACTCAATCTGAATATGGTTTCTGTCCACACCTGACGGTCCCAACTCAATCTGAATATGGTTTCTGTCCACACCTGACAGTCCCAACTCAATCTGAATATGGTTTCTGTCCACACCTGACGGTCCTAACTCAATCTGAATATGGTTTCTGTCCACACCTGACGGTCCCAACTCAATCTGAATATGGTTTCTGTCCACACCTGACGGTCCTAACTCAATCTGAATATGGTTTCTGTCCACACCTGCCGGTCCTAACTGAATCTGAATATGGTTTCTGTCCACACCTGCCGGTCCCAACTCAATCTGAATATGGTTTCTGTCCACACCTGACGGTCCTAACTCAATCTGAATATGGGAACGGTCCCAACTCAATCTGAATATGGTTTCTGTCCACACCTGACGGTCCCAACTCAATCTGAATATGGTTTCTGTCCACACCTGACGGTCCTAACTCAATCTGAATATGGTTTCTGTCCACACCTGCCGGTCCTAACTGAATCTGAATATGGTTTCTGTCCACACCTGCCGGTCCCAACTCAATCTGAATATGGTTTCTGTCCACACCTGACGGTCCTAACTCAATCTGAATATGGGAACGGTCCCAACTCAATCTGAATATGGTTTCTGTCCACACCTGACGGTCCCAACTCAATCTGAATATGGTTTCTGTCCACGCCTGACGGTCCCAATTCAATCTGAATATGGTTTCTGTCCACACCTGACAGTCCGAACTCAATCTGAATATGGTTTCTGTCCACACCTGACGGTCACAACTCAATCTGAATATGGTTTCTGTCCACACCTGACGGTCCCAACTCAATCTGAATATGGTTTCTGTCCACACCTGACAGTCCCAACTCAATCTGAATATGGTTTCTGTCCACACCTGACGGTCCTAACTCAATCTGAATATGGTTTCTGTCCACACCTGACGGTCCCAACTCAATCTGAATATGGTTTCTGTCCACACCTGATGGTCCTAACTCAATCTTAATATGGTTTCTGTCCACACCTGACGGTCCCAACTCAATCTGAATATGGTTTCTGTCCACACCTGACGGTCCCAACTCAATCAGAATATGGTTTCTGTCCACACCTGACGGTCCCAATTCAATCTGAATATGGTTTCTGTCCACACCTGACGGTCCCAACTCAATCTGAATATGGTTTCTGTCCACACCTGACGGTCTTAACTCAATCTGAATATGGGAACGGTCCAAACTCAATCTGAATATGGGTTCTGTCCACACCTGACGGTCTCAACTCAATCTGAATATGGTTTCTGTCCACACCCGACGGTCCCAACTCAATCTGAATATGGTTTCTGTCCACACCTGACAGTCCCAACTCAATCTGAATATGGTTTCTGTCCACACCTGACGGTCCTAACTCAATCTGAATATGGTTTCTGTCCACACCTGACGGTCCCAACTCAATCTGAATATGGTTTCTGTCCACACCTGACGGTCCTAACTCAATCTGAATATGGTTTCTGTCCACACCTGCCGGTCCTAACTGAATCTGAATATGGTTTCTGTCCACACCTGCCGGTCCCAACTCAATCTGAATATGGTTTCTGTCCACACCTGACGGTCCTAACTCAATCTGAATATGGGAACGGTCCCAACTCAATCTGAATATGGTTTCTGTCCACACCTGACGGTCCCAACTCAATCTGAATATGGTTTCTGTCCACACCTGACGGTCCCAATTCAATCTGAATATGGTTTCTGTCCACACCTGACAGTCCGAACTCAATCTGAATATGGTTTCTGTCCACACCTGACGGTCACAACTCAATCTGAATATGGTTTCTGTCCACACCTGACGGTCCCAACTCAATCTGAATATGGTTTCTGTCCACACCTGACAGTCCCAACTCAATCTGAATATGGTTTCTGTCCACACCTGACGGTCCTAACTCAATCTGAATATGGTTTCTGTCCACACCTGACGGTCCCAACTCAATCTGAATATGGTTTCTGTCCACACCTGACGGTCCTAACTCAATCTTAATATGGTTTCTGTCCACACCTGACGGTCCCAACTCAATCTGAATATGGTTTCTGTCCACACCTGACGGTCCCAACTCAATCTGAATATGGTTTCTGTCCACACCTGACGGTCCCAATTCAATCTGAATATGGTTTCTGTCCACACCTGACGGTCCCAACTCAATCTGAATATGGTTTCTGTCCACACCTGACGGTCTTAACTCAATCTGAATATGGGAACGGTCCCAACTCAATCTGAATATGGGTTCTGTCCACACCTGACGGTCCCAACTCAATCTGAATATGGTTTCTGTCCACACCCGACGGTCCCAATTCAATCTGAATATGGTTTCTGTCCACACCTGACGTCCCAACTCAATCAGAATATGGTTTCTGTCCACACCTGACGGTCCCAATTCAATCTGAATATGGTTTCTGTCCACACCTGACGGTCACAACTCAATCTGAATATGGTTTCTGTCCACACCTGACGTCCTAACTCAATCTGAATATGGTTTCTGTCCACACCTGACGGTCCTAACTCAATCTGAATATGGTTTCTGTCCACACCTGACAGTCCCAACTCAATCTGAATATGGTTTCTGTCCACACCTGACGGTCACAACTCAATCTGAATATGGTTTCTGTCCACACCTGACGGTCCCAACTCAATCTGAATATGGTTTCTGTCCACACCTGACAGTCCCAACTCAATCTGAATATGGTTTCTGTCCACACCTGACGGTCCTAACTCAATCTGAATATGGTTTCTGTCCACACCTGACGGTCCCAACTCAATCTGAATATGGTTTCTGTCCACACCTGACGGTCCTAACTCAATCTGAATATGGGAACGGTCCCAACTCAATCTGAATATGGTTTCTGTCCACACCTGACGGTCCCAACTCAATCTGAATATGGTTTCTGTCCACGCCTGACGGTCCCAATTCAATCTGAATATGGTTTCTGTCCACACCTGACAGTCCGAACTCAATCTGAATATGGTTTCTGTCCACACCTGACGGTCACAACTCAATCTGAATATGGTTTCTGTCCACACCTGACGGTCCCAACTCAATCTGAATATGGTTTCTGTCCACACCTGACAGTCCCAACTCAATCTGAATATGGTTTCTGTCCACACCTGACGGTCCTAACTCAATCTGAATATGGTTTCTGTCCACACCTGACGGTCCCAACTCAATCTGAATATGGTTTCTGTCCACACCTGACGGTCCTAACTCAATCTTAATATGGTTTCTGTCCACACCTGACGGTCCCAACTCAATCTGAATATGGTTTCTGTCCACACCTGACGGTCCCAACTCAATCAGAATATGGTTTCTGTCCACACCTGACGGTCCCAATTCAATCTGAATATGGTTTCTGTCCACACCTGACGGTCCCAACTCAATCTGAATATGGTTTCTGTCCACACCTGACGGTCTTAACTCAATCTGAATATGGGAACGGTCCCAACTCAATCTGAATATGGGTTCTGTCCACACCTGACGGTCCCAACTCAATCTGAATATGGTTTCTGTCCACACCCGACGGTCCCAATTCAATCTGAATATGGTTTCTGTCCACACCTGACGTCCCAACTCAATCAGAATATGGTTTCTGTCCACACCTGACGGTCCCAATTCAATCTGAATATGGTTTCTGTCCACACCTGACGGTCACAACTCAATCTGAATATGGTTTCTGTCCACACCTGACGTCCTAACTCAATCTGAATATGGTTTCTGTCCACACCTGACGGTCCTAACTCAATCTGAATATGGTTTCTGTCCACACCTGACAGTCCGAACTCAATCTGAATATGGTTTCTGTCCACACCTGACGGTCACAACTCAATCTGAATATGGTTTCTGTCCACACCTGACGGTCCCAACTCAATCTGAATATGGTTTCTGTCCACACCTGACAGTCCCAACTCAATCTGAATATGGTTTCTGTCCACACCTGACGGTCCTAACTCAATCTGAATATGGTTTCTGTCCACACCTGACGGTCCCAACTCAATCTGAATATGGTTTCTGTCCACACCTGATGGTCCTAACTCAATCTGAATATGGTTTCTGTCCACACCTGCCGGTCCTAACTGAATCTGAATATGGTTTCTGTCCACACCTGCCGGTCCCAACTCAATCTGAATATGGTTTCTGTCCACACCTGACGGTCCCAACTCAATCTGAATATGGTTTCTGTCCACACCTGACGGTCCCAACTCAATCTGAATATGGTTTCTGTCCACACCTGACGGTCCCAACTCAATCTGAATATGGTTTCTGTCCACACCTGACGGTCCTAACTCAATCTGATTATGGTTTCTTTCCTCACCTGATGGTAGAAGTAGTTCAGTGTAGGTTTGTCTTCTGAAAAATGGTTCAAGAATCCTTTTGGCAAGTAGCGTATCCGTAGCTCATACCTGTGGAGAAAGAAATGCCATATGGTTAGCTCAATGCTAAAGAGGACGAAGGACAACTCAGAAACAAGGTTCCAAAGGAACACATTGATACAGAAGAGTTAGGACAGAGCAAATGCTGTTTTGATATCTAACAACCTCTGTGTGTTATTATACAGCGCTGTGAATGTGTAAGCTGTATGGTACAAGCCAGCACGTTGTCATTATTCTGTACTTTCCCAGAGGATCCTTTCATATGGAACTGATCAAAGAGTCTGCTTCCCAAATGGCACCCTATTACCTACATAGTGCACTACGTTTGACCAGAACCTTATGGGCCCTGGTCAAAAGTAGTGCCCTATATAGGCATAGGCATCATCGAGACATCATCATCATCTTTGGCAGGGAGAGACCTCCATGATCATTCCTGGAATAACTATAACATCCAGCCACAGCCTTCTGATCAACCTAACCGGTGAAATAAACTACTGAACAGCTTGAAATAGCTGCTTGTTCAAACTCTGTTCTAAGCCTGTTCCTTCTAATTACAAAGTCTTTGACTAGAGAAAACCTTTCCCAGCTCTGTCATATCAGATCAGATGGTCTTTGAATGCAGTTCTGGTGTTTTCTACTCAGCTGTGATCTACACCAGAGAAAGATAATAGAACAGCAGCCAGTGGAAGGTACATGACTCAGTACATTGTGATTCTATGTGTAAAAGGCAAGTCATTCATTTGATGTCTGTATGAATGGCTTGAGGACAGTGTCATGGGTATTGAATGAGTATTTTAGAGTGTCTGCTGGTCTGTCAACACTTCCATTGAACCAGTGTTCTAGAATGTTTCTTCGATGAACATGCTATTGACATGACTGAGATCCAATGTTCAAGATAAATTTCTCTTCAACAATAAGGTAAATTAGGATCATTTTCTCCTAATGTATCAATCGCTTGCTTTTATTGTGCAAACTACGCACCATTCACCAGCTCAACAACGGAGACACAGAAAGACAAGCAGTAACACGCTCCATGGCATGAAAGCATTGAGACGAGGTCAACCCCACACACACACACACACACACACACACACACACACACACACACACACACACACACACACACACACACACACATCCATTATCCATTCTTCCTTTCAACAGCCTTGTACAGCCTGGTGAGGAATGCAAGGCTAATGAGACACATAGCATGTGGTCTGACACTGGATGCGTCCCAAATGGTCACCCTTTAAAGGGAACATGGAACCATTTGGGATGCAAGCATTGAAATGCTCTAAAAAACAGAAATGTAACAAATGGACACTGCAATAGGTCTACTTCCTGTGTTAAATCACTACAGCATCTGAATGGTGTTTGATTTTTGCTATTACTGACGATACAGGGCTTATTCTATCGCCAGAAGGAATTAAGGCTGAATAAAGAGACTATTTCATAATGAATGAGCAGCACAGTCACTGAGTATCCCCTGAGCTAACTTCACCAGAGAACCACTAACAATAGCACACAGTCAATTCATTTCCTCTGTATTATTTAGCTCCATTACTTCTGCACTGATGCCTGACTGAGATGAGGTGGGGACAGACAGAATGAGCTCTGCTGTGGTGGTTGTGGTCTACAGTATAAAGCATGCATTATCTCACTGTGTTCAATGGTAGGTCCTACCGTCCTATGCAAATACAATGCTGCTTAGGAACAGAACAGGTTGTTCTGCGAGGTAGAACGTATTGTATCATTGAGTATTCTTAGAACATTCACTTAGAACAGTTATGTTCCATCTTGATTTGTGAGCATCACAGTTGGGATTCATATATAATTCTGAGAAGGACAGGTGGCCAGGGTTTAAACTGAGTCATGAAACGCCTGCTGTCATGTTTTTATTCTTTGGGAACATCTAACTAGGCCTGTTACATTATTCAAATGTATTCTTCCAGCTGGACACATTTCAGAATTGAAGAGACACATGCGCACACACGCACACATGCGCACACGCACACGCACACACACACACACACACACACACGCACACACACAAAGTTATAATAAGGTGAGTGAGAAGCAACCTCCCAGAGAACAGTAGTATCTGTTAGAGGAAGGCTGGATAAAGTTCTAAAACACGTCCTTTACCTCCCAAACATGTCAACACACTGCCCTGTCTGGCCATGAAGGAAGCAGAGGTGAGGGGGAGTACAGTCTGGAATATCACCCAAATAAAAGCTGTCTAGACATTGCTCTGCTATCTCTGATATGGCATTTCTCTCTCCATATCTTCCACTCAGTCAGGAGTAGAAGGGAATCACATAAACAGATAGTTCAGTCCTCTCTAATTACTATCCTCCTCAACACGTTCTCAGTTGACTTTGTCAGTGAATCTCTCATTGTAGTCTAATTTCCCTTCCAACAACAGTGATGATACAGGAGGAGACATGTATATTAGCCTATAAAGGCCTAATTACATTGGAGCGCCATATGGAGGGTTTTCAGCCTGCTTCTGAGGAAGCATGATTTATGCAGGCAGACTGGAAGGAAATTCAAGGCACTTGGCCTAACTAACAGCATGGCAACAATTGATTTTCGGTTCTGTTGCAACTCTGCCCAATTCCCCCATCCGTGGGTTTACATTTGAAAATACAAGGCACATAAAATCCTGTTTTCATCCCCTTACTACATTGATCAAATAACCAAGCGCCTTGCAATGACATTGACTGCACACATCTCCCTAGTAACAAGGGCACTTCGTTCCATGACATATTTTAGCCCCTTGGCTTTGCCACTGGTCTGAATCCATTAAAACAACCAAATTCGTTCCCATATTTTCCCTTCCAAAAAACAGGCCTAGGAAATCTGCCATTTTAGCTAGTGAGCACTAGTTAGACAGTTTAAACACGGTCATGCGTTTCAAGTGGCAAGGCTGTAGCCCGGATGTCTTACTCACATAATTGAGTTATGAATCAAGTTATGCAAAGCTCATAAGGTGCTGTACATGCGCTTAATAATGCATTATGACGATGGTATTCATAGGAAGTGTTTGAATATTTATATTAAAGCAGAATTACATAGAGCGAATATGCATAAAGGCGGCAGCGTAAAGGCTTTTAAGGTGACAGAGCAGTGAAAAAATGACTTTATACAGTATTTCAACGTGTCTATGTAGCCTGCTCCCAGATCAGTTTGTGCTGTCTTGCCAACGCAACAATGACAATAGGAGTTGGTCAAACAGCACACACGGACGGAACTGGGACCAGGGATCAGCAGTGTAAATATAGCTTCATACAGTATGTCTCTGTCCTAGTTCTTACCTCCACTCGTCCTGAGGGTGGAGCAGCTCGTACCTCTCCCTGACGCGGGACACCCCCATGTCGGGGTGCAGCCAGTGGATGTTCCCTGAGCGCAGGTGGCTGAGACGCAGGCCCAGACAGGAAACACACTTCACCTTGTGGATGTCTGCTATCTTCTGGATGATACCCTGTCAGGGGACACATGTGTAGACACACACTTAGGCTATAGAGTCACTCTGAAATGAATTTCAGTCAATGTCAATGGACAGACGTGTAGACAGTATACACACTGAGGTTAGAGGAGGAATCACTCAGAGATGAGATTCAATCAACAACACGTCAGTCATAATCCTAAAAAGATCAGTATGGCTGTGTTCCAAATGGCACCCTATTCCCTTTGCGGACGAAGAGTTTGATTGACAGTAATTGACAGTAATGAATTGTCCTACAGATTGTAGTTTGTGATTCAGAGGGCAGGAGATATAGATACATGAATAGCAGTCATAGTGACATATTGGTAGTGTGACAGACAGCAGTGGGGAAGGCCTTCCTTGGCCCATCCATCCCTGTAGTCCAGGGGTGACATGATGACTTCAGGAGAACCATCTATTCACCCATCCATCCCTGTAGTCCAGGGGTGACTTGAGGACTCCAGGGGAACCATCTATCTATGACAGTAGAAAGAATAGAAAGAAAAGCTTGGCAGAGTTACACTGAATGATAGATCGTCCTCTCTCTCTCTTCCAGGAAGAGATTGTCATTGCATGCGGAAGCAAGGGAAGGGGCGCAGGGCGGGTTAAATAATCCATCATTGAAATGCCACTGTGGGGCTTATGACACAATCTGAGAAGTGACACCCCCGCTTGGTTAAAATGATTAACGAGAAGACCTCCCCATCTCTTTCAGGGATGACATGTTCCATTATATCCCTCAACATCGTCTGACATCACTACTTCAGGTATTGAAGTTAGAGGCCATTGAACCATAAATTAGAAGCAGTCTACTTTGAAATGAAGCGCTTTGCCATTACAGAGCCAGACACCTAACAGAAGAGATGTGGTAGCAAAGCCTTTTGGAATCTTTTCCAAGAAACACTTGTTTAATCACCTCGTTAACTAGCTATTCTTTTCACCTCCTAAACTCTCTTACAGTCTAATAAGAAAAACTTGTTTTCGTTTTCCGTTACAAAACATTGTAGCTACAGTGCGCCCTACTGAACGGCAGGTAGCCTAGCGGTTAAGAGCATTGGGCCAGTAACCAAAAGGTTGCTGGTTCGAATCCCTGAGTAGACTGGTTGAAACATCTGTCGATGTGCCCTTGTGCAAGGCACTTAACCCTAATTGCGCCCGTAAATCACTCTGGATAAGAGCGTCTGCTAAATGACTAAAATGTAAATGTTAAATGAACATCACCCAGGTGATAAGGGGATTTCTACAATGACATGCTCGAGTCTGAAATGACTGCCTATATATGACACATTTCAATACAGTGTTTTACCCAAACTTTTCTGTTTCCATCTAAAGGCGTTAGCATGCCTCAGTTCGGCTGGTGGCTAGCCTGAAGTCATCTAGGCAAACTGAATGAGTGTGCTCGCATACTCCCTTAAAAAACCTTTGCTTGAAAAACTAGAAAAAAAAACGCAATAGTACTGTTTGTCCATTTTGAGACGCCATAGCAAGTATACACTTAATCAAAATAGTAAGAATTAATCTAAGATAACTCAATAAATCTGTCATTCATTTTGACGTTTATGCAGAGGAGATCTTGGTTGCACAATTTTACATCTAATTAAGATGTTTTGTGCAGTATTTCTCAAAATAAAAATTGCGGGTCGTCTCTCGTTGAATGACAACAAAGACTTTATTGAAGAACGCCTACTGTTGACCAATCACCGATGAAGGGGCCTAGGCTTCAGCTACTGACTTCGGCTTGCCTCAAGAAAGATGTTGTGTGCCTGAACAGCCGGAAAAACCCTTACCGAAGTCCAAAACAAACTAAAACGGCACAAAATGTCATCATAATATATGCACTAACTCTTACTAATTGTTTTCGCTGGGAACCATTTGGAAGCCTTAAGCAGGCCGGCACCCGTGTCCCACTGGGCAATGCCTCCGGCGGACTTGCTCTCACCTGGGGCCAAAGCCAGGACTCTGGTACTTTTCAACTTGCATTTACATGTCAATGGCAAACTGTGGACTTTAACACCTTCTCACAAAGCACCTTCTCACAACGCCTCAATGTCAGCCCTAGCTATAGAAACACAATTGCCCTAATATACCATAAGGGTGTATAGACTAGTGTAACACTGATGTTACAGTTGAAAAGCAGCAATAGTGCACTACTTTAGACCAGCGACTATAGGGCTGTATAGGGAACAGGGAGCCATTTGGGACACTCCGAATGTTGATAGGTAACTGTCTGTCTATCTAGCAGGCAGAGGTGGTTTGTTTTTTGTTTTATTTATTTATTTATTTAACCTTTATTTAACCAGGTAAGCTAGTTGAGAACAAGTTCTCATTTACAACTGCAACCTGGCCAAGATAAAGCAGAGCAGTGCGACAGAAACAACAACACAGAGTTACACATGAAATAAACAAGCATATAGTCAATAACACAATAGAAAAAAGAAAGTCTATATACAGTGTGTACAAATGGCATGAGGAGGTATGGCAATAAATAGGCCATAGTAGCAAAGTAATTACAATTTAGCAGATTAACACTGAAGTGATAGATGAGCAGATGATGATGGTGCATAAGTAGTGATACTGGTGTGCAAAAGGGCAGCAAAGTAAATAAAAACAATATGGGGATGAGGTAGGTAGATTGGGTGGGCAATTTACAGATGGACTATGTATAGCTGCAGCGATCGGTTAGCTGCTCAGATAGCTGATGTTTAAAGTTAGTGAGGGAAATATAAAAGTCTCCAGCTTCAGCGATTTTTGCAATTTGTTCCAGTCACTGGCAGCAGAGAACTGGAAGGAAAGGCAGCCAAAGTAGGTGTTGGCTTTGGGGATGACCAGTGAAATATACCTGCTGGAGCGCGTGCTACGGGTGGGTGTTGTTATCGTGACCAGTGAGCTGAGATAAGGCGGAGCTTTACCTAGCATAGACTAATAGATGACTTGGAGACAGTGGGTCTGGCGACGAATATGTAGCGTGGGCGTATAGCCGACTAGAGCATACAGGTCGCAGTGGTGGGTGGTATAAGGCGCTTTGGTAACAAAATGGATGGCACTGTGATAGACTGCATCCAATTTGCTGAGTAGAGTATTGGAAGCTATTTTGTAGATGACATCGCCGAAGTCGAGGATCGGTAGGATAGTCAGTTTTACTAGGGTAAGTTTGGCGTGAGTGAAGGAGGCTTTGTTTGCGAAATAGAAAGCCGATTCTAGATTTGATTTTGGATTGGAGATGTTTGATATGAGTCTGGAAGGAGAGTTTACAGTCTAGCCAGACACCTAGGCATTTGTAGTTGTCCACGTATTCTAGGTCACCACCGTCCCGAGTAGTGATGCTAGTCGGGCGGGCGGGTGCGGACAGTGAACGGTTGAAAAGCATGCATTTGGTTTTGCTAGTGTTTAAGAGCAGTTGGAGGCCACAGAAGGAGTGTTGTATGGCATTGAAGCTCATTTGGAGGTTAGTTAACACAGTGTCCAAAGAAGGGCCAGATGTATACAGAATGGTGTCGTCTGCATAGAGGTGGATCAGGGAATCACCCGCAGCAAGAGAAACATCGTTGATATATACAGAGAAAAGAATCGGCCCGAGAATTGAACCCTGTGGTACCCCCATTGAGACTGCCAGAGGTCCAGACAACAGGCCCTCTGATTTTACACATTGAACTCTGTCTGCAAAGTAGTTGGTGAACCAGGAGAGGCAGTCATTTGAGAAACCAAGGCTATTGAGTCTGCCGATAAGAATACGGTGATTGACAGAGTCGAAAGCCTTGGCCAGGTCGATGAAGACAGCTGCACAGTACTGTCTTTTATCGATGGCGGTTATGATATCATTTAGTACCTTGAGCGTGGCTGAGGTGCACCCGTAACCAGCTCGGAAACCGGATTGCACAGCGGAGAAGGTACGGTGGGATTCGAAATGGTCAGTGATCTGTTTATTAACTTATCTTTCAAAGACTTTAGAGAGGCAGGGCAGGATGGAAATAGGTCTGTAACAGTTTGGGTCTAGAGTGTCACCCCCTTTGAAGAAAGGGATGACCGCGGCAGCTTTCCAATCTTTAGGGATCTCGAACGAAACGAAAGTGAGGTTGAACAGACTGGTAATAGGGGTTGCAACAATGGAAGTGGATAATTTTAGAAAGAGAGGGTCCAGATCGTTTAGCCCAGCTGATTTGTACGGGTCCAGGTTTTGCAGCTCTTTCAGAACATCTGCGATCTGGATTTGGGTGAAGGAGAAGCTGGGGAGGCTCGGGCAAGTAGCTACGATGGGTGCGGAGCTGTTGGCCGGGGTTGGGGTAGCCAGGAGGAAAGCATGGCCAGCCGTAGAGAAATGCTTATTGAAATCTTCGATTATCATGGATTTATCGGTGGTGACCATGTCGCCTTGCCTCAGTGCAGTGGGCAGCTGGGAGGAAGTGCTCTTGTTTTCCATGGACTTTACAGTGTCCCAAAATTTTTGTTTGAAAAAGCTAGCTTTTGCTTTCCTGACTGACTGCATGTATTGGTTCCTGACTTCCCTGAACAGTTGCATATCGCGGGGACTATTCGATGCTATTGCAGTCCGCCACAGGATGTTTTTGTGCTGGTCAAGGGCAGTCAGGTCTGGAGTGAACCAAGGGCTATATCTGTTCTTAGTTCTACATTTTTTGAAAGGGGCATGCTTATTTAAGTTGGTGAGGAAATTACTTTTAAAGAATGACCAGGCATCCTCGACTGACGGGATGAGGTCAATATCCTTCCAGGATACCTGGGCCAGGTCGATTAGAAAGGCCTGCTCGCAGAAGTGTTTTAGGGAGCATTTGACAGTGATGAGGGGGGAGCGTTTGACAGTGATGAGGGGTGGTCGTTTGACCGCGGACCCATAGCGGATGCAGGCAATTAGGCAGTGATCGCTGAGATCCTGTTTGAAAACAGTAGAGATATATTTGGAGGGTAAGTTGGTCAGGATAATATCTATGAGGGTGCCCATGTTTACGAATGTAGGGTTGTACCTGGTGGTTTCCTTGATAATTTGAGTTTGAGGGCATCTAGCTTAGATTGTAGGACTGCTGCGGTGTTAAGCATATCCCAGTTTAGGTCACCTAACAGAACGAACTCTGAAGATAGATGGGGGGCAATCAATTCACATATGGTGTCCAGGGCACAGCTGGGAGCTGAGGGGGGTCTATAACAGGCGGTAACAGTGAGAGATTTACGTGATACATTTTTTTAATTAGAAGTTCGAACTGTTTGGGCATAGACCTGGAAAGTATGACAGAACTTTGCAAGCTATCTCTGCAGTAGATTGCAACTCCTCCCGCTTTGGCAGTTCTATCTTGACGGAAAATGTTGTAGTTGGGTATGGAAATCTCAGAATTTTTGGTGGCCTTCCTAAGCCAGGATTCAGACACGGCAAGGACATCAGGGTTGGCGGAGTGTGCTAAAGCAGTGAGTAAAACAAACTTAGGGAGAAGGCTTCTGATGTTAACATGCATGAAACCAAGGCTTTTTCGATTACAGAAGTCAACAAATGAGAGTGCCTGGGGACACGCAGGGCCTGGGTTTAGCCTCCACATCACCCGAGGAATAGAGGAGGAGTAGGATGAGGGTACGGCTAAAGGCTAGCAAAACTGGTCGTCTAGTGCGTTGGGGACAGAGAATAAAAGGAGCAGATTGCTGGGCGTGGTAGAATAGATTCAGGGCATAATGTGCAGACAGGGGTATGGTGGGGTGCGGGTACAGTGGAGGTAAGCCCAGGCACTGAGTGATGACAAAAGAGGTTGCATCTCTGGACATGCTGGTTATAATGGGTGAGGTCATCGCATGTGTGGGAGGTGGGACAAAGGAGGTATCTAAGGCATGTACAGTGGGACTAGGGGCTCCGCAGTAAACTAAAACAATGATAATTATCCTAAACAACAGCATACAAGGCATATTGACATTTGAGAGAGACATCAAGCGAGGCATAAAGCAATCACAGGTGTTGATTGGGAGAGCTAGCTAAGTCAACAACAGGTAAAACAACAACAGCTAATCAGCTAAGACAACAACAACAGGTAAAATGGCGATGAATGGGCATGGAGGGTCGGTTAACTACACATAGGGCCTGAGTTCGGGGCTAGGGCCGACAGATAAACAAAGGTAAACAAAGTGGAGTACAGTGATAAATGAACAGTCCAGCAGGCATCATTTATGTAACCAAGTATAGGGTCCAGTGTAGATGAAACAGGGAAGCCGCTAGGTAGTCGTTACTGCACTAGCAGCGGGAGACACAGCATTTAAAGTTAGCAGTCCGGGGTAAGTAGAAGCGTCTGCTCCGTCGCCTGGCAAAGGCCGGTTGAAGGCACAGCTGATGGAATTACGGTCTGCAGACCAGTCGTGGTGGTACGGCGGGGAGCCGTGTCGACGAAGGGACCGGGCCAGATGGCGAAAGAGGTATTGTAGTTGTGGTAATTTCGTTGATAAGTAACTGTCTGTCTGTCTAGTAGGTAGAGTTGATAGGTAACTGTCTGTCTGTCTGTCTAGTAGATAGAGTTGATAGGTAACTGTCTGTCTAGTTGGTAGAGTAGATGGGTAACTGTCTGTCTAGTAAGTAGAGTAGACGGGTAACTGTCTGTCTAGTAAGTAGAGTAGATGGGTAACTGTCTGTCTAGTAGATAGAGTAGATGGGTAACTGTCTGTCTGTCTGTCTGTCTAGTAGGTAGAGTAGATTGGTAACTGTCTGTCTGTCTAGTAGGTAGAGTAGATGGGTAACTATATGTCTGTCTGTCTAGTAGGTAGAGTAGATGGGTAACTGTCTGTCTAGTAGGTAGAGTAGATTGGTAACTGTCTGTCTGTCTAGTAGGTAGAGTAGATGGGTAACTATATGTCTGTCTGTCTAGTAGGTAGAGTAGATTGGTAACTGTCTGTCTGTCTAGTAGGTAGAGTAGATGGGTAACTATATGTCTGTCTGTCTAGTTGGTAGAGTAGATGGGTAACTGTCTGTCTAGTAAGTAGAGTAGATGGGTAACTGTCTGTCTAGTAGGTAGAGTAGATGGGTAACTGTCTGTCTGTCTGTCTGTCTAGTAGGTAGAGTAGATTGGTAACTGTCTGTCTGTCTAGTAGGTAGAGTAGATGGGTAACTGTCTGTCTAGTAGGTAGAGTAGATGGGTAACTATATGTCTGTCTGTCTAGTAGGTAGAGTAGATGGGTAACTGTCTGTCTGTCTGTCTAGTAGGTAGAGTAGATGGGTAACTGTCTGTCTAGTAGGTAGAGTAGATGGGTAACTGTCTGTCTGTCTAGTAGGTAGAGTAGATGGGTAACTGTCTGTCTAGTAGGTAGAGTAGATGGGTAACTGTCTGTCTGTCTGTCTAGTTGGTAGAGTAGATGGGTAACTGTCTGTCTAGTAGGTAGAGTAGATGGGTAACTGTCTGTCTAGTTGATAGAGTAGATGGGTAACTGTCTGTCTGTCTAGTTGGTAGAGTAGATGGGTAACTGTCTGTCTGTCTAGTTGGTAGAGTAGATGGGTAACTGTCTGTCTGTCTAGTAAGTAGAGTAGATGGGTAACTGTCTGTCTGTCTAGTTGGTAGAGTAGATGGGTAACTGTCTGTCTGTCTGTCTAGTAGGTAGAGTAGATGGGTAACTGTCTGTCTAGTAGGTAGAGTAGATGGGTAACTGTCTGTCTGTCTAGTTGGTAGAGTAGATGGGTAACTGTCTGTCTGTCTGTCTAGTAGGTAGAGTAGATGGGTAACTGTCTGTCTAGTAGGTAGAGTAGATGGGTAACTGTCTGTCTGTCTGTCTAGTAGGTAGAGTAGATGGGTAACTGTCTGTCTAGTAGGTAGAGTAGATGGGTAACTGTCTGTCTAGTAAGTAGAGTAGATGGGTAACTGTCTGTCTAGTAGGTAGAGTAGATGGGTAACTGTCTGTCTAGTTGGTAGAGTAGATGGGTAACTGTCTGTCTAGTAAGTAGAGTAGATGGGTAACTGTCTGTCTAGTAGGTAGAGTAGATGGGTAACTGTCTGTCTAGTTGGTAGAGTAGATGGGTAACTGTCTGTCTAGTAGGTAGAGTAGACGGGTAACTGTCTGTCTAGTAGGTAGAGTAGACGGGTAACTGTCTGTCTAGTAGATAGAGTTGATAGGTAACTGTCTGTCTAGTTGGTAGAGTAGATGGGTAACTGTCTGTCTAGTAGGTAGAGTAGACGGGTAACTGTCTGTCTAGTAGATAGAGTTGATAGGTAACTGTCTGTCTAGTAGGTAGAGTAGATGGGTAACTGTCTGTCTAGTAGGTAGAGTAGATGGGTAACTGTCTGTCTAGTTGGTAGAGTAGATGGGTAACTGTCTGTCTGTCTAGTAAGTAGAGTAGATGGGTAACTGTCTGTCTAGTAGGTAGAGTAGATGGGTAACTGTCTGTCTGTCTAGTAGGTAGAGTAGATGGGTAACTGTCTGTCTAGTAGGTAGAGTAGATGGGTAACTGTCTGTCTAGTAGGTAGAGTAGATGGGTAACTGTCTGTCTGTCTAGTAGGTAGAGTAGATGGGTAACTGTCTGTCTAGTAGGTAGAGTAGATGGGTAACTGTCTGTCTAGTAGGTAGAGTAGATGGGTAACTGTCTGTCTGTCTGTCTAGTAAGTAGAGTAGATGGGTAACTGTCTGTCTGTCTGTCTAGTTGGTAGAGTAGATGGGTAACTGTCTGTCTGTCTAGTAGGTAGAGTAGATGGGTAACTGTCTGTCTAGTTGGTAGAGTAGATGGGTAACTGTCTGTCTGTCTGTCTAGTAGGTAGAGTAGATGGGTAACTGTCTGTCTAGTAGGTAGAGTAGATGGGTAACTGTCTGTCTAGTAGGTAGAGTTGATGGGTAACTGTCTGTCTGTCTGTCTGTCTGTCTGTCTGTCTGTCTGTCTGTCTGTCTGTCTGTCTGTCTGTCTGTCTGTCTGTCTGTCTGTCTGTCTGTCTGTCTGTCTGTCTAGTAAGTAGAGTAGATGGGTAACTGTCTGTCTAGTTGGTAAAACTACAAATACATACCTCTGTATTCCCCATAGCAGTACTATTGTCTTGAACAGTCATATTACAGACTGTAATCTCGGAACCCAAATGATTTGATGAATGCTCACCTCCGGCCTACTGTACGGATGATAGGGACAGACTATACAGACAGTAACTTAAAGAAGCATAGTTGCTGTAACTGTGGTAAACTGTGTTTAACCCAATCAGCTGCTCAGCTCACCCTGACGTCAGTGGCATCTCCGTGGCGGATGTGGCTGGCCCAGGTGGATGGTTCACTGTTGCTCTCCAAGTAGTGGTGGATCTTGAGCACGCGGTCCATTGTCCCCGGCTTCGACACCCCACCGCCCAACCCAGCATGGTGGTTCAGGTTGGGGTCCAGGTACGCTGACGCCATGCTTCCTTTGGTGGGGGCTAGCTGTCTGTCATATTCTGAAGGTAGGGAGACAGAGGGGAGAGAAAGAGAGAGAGAGCAGGGATGTAAAGAGAGATATCGGAGACGGAGGGAGGGAGGGCTTCTGGTGAATTCACACTAGACGACTGTGGAACTTTCTCACCATTATAACTTCATCTGTAACAGTAACAAAAGTGGACTGGAGAGAATAGAACAGACAAACGGATGGCTGGACAGACTGACAGATAACAGTGAGGTCTGCAGGCTGAAGTGGACTGAGCTGGGCTTGCTACAGTAGTTTGGCCAGACAGCTGGGTGGCTTTGGACAGTGAGCAGGGAGCAGCGCTGTCAGAAGCACTGCCAGCATTACAACAACCCTCCTCATGAACCACAAACTGGGGCCATTATATATAAGCTGTTTGGATTGTGGTAGAAACGGTCAGGGGTGAAATTTGGTGTGTGTGTGTGTGTGTGTGTGTGTGTGTGTGTGTGTGTGTATGGTAATAGGTACAGCCAAGACAGTACCGCTTTGCTTGTTAAAACATGGCTTTTCTAGTGTTTTGGAAGACTGACCCAGAGCTACTCAGTGACATTCCTCAGCCTTCCTGACTGTATCTGCTGTTGGCAACATCACTAGTATAGAGCACCACAGGAAAACCTGCCCTTACTCAACACCAAAAACACGCACATTCTCAGATGTCTACCTCCTCAATGTTACTTTCTGGTAACCCAGGCAGAACACATGTATGAAGACAGACGTAAATATCCTAACTCTTGACAATCAGTCAGACAACATTGAAGCAATGGAGATTAGTACAAACACAACTGGTTCATTTGAGCCCACGACTGGACAACTTCCTTTCAGAGTTGTTCTTTAATAAACTCCTGTCAAACTCAATTCAAACACTACTATTCTGATCTAACACCAGCACAGCAACAACAGTCCAATCAGTCACTCCTCCTACCTTTACTGATGAAGGGCCAGCAGGTACACTCCACTGTAGAGTTCCGTAGTGACAACATTAGTGCTATAGCAACAGCACACTAGGTTACACAGTACAGTATGTCCACTAGGTTACACAGTACAGTATGTCAACTAGGTTACACAGTAGAGTATGTCCACTAGGTTACACAGTACAGTATGTCCACTAGGTTACACACTACAGTATGTCCACTAGGTTACACAGTACAGTATGTCAACTAGGTTACACAGTAGAGTATGTCCACTAGGTTACACAGTACAGTATGTCCACTAGGTTACACAGTACAGTATGTCCACTAAGTTACACAGTACAGTATGTCCACTAAGTTACACAGTACAGTATGTCCACTAGGTTACACAGTCGAGCATTCCCACACATTCCTCTCACTCTTTCCCATACACACACATGCAAAGTGAACAACACATTCACGTCTTTCCTGTCCAGTCACGTCACATCCTGGTTATCACAATGCGTCCTGTCCGCTCAGGAGCCACAGTGAGTCATCACTCCTGTCTCCTCACACGGCACAGAGCTCTTCCTGGCTGAGAAGAGGAGAAGCCTGTGCTGTGATCAACATGTCACTGCTGTTTCATGGTAGAGCTCTTCCTGGACTGAGCTGAGGGGGGCGAGGCCAGAGTCCTCTCTGCAACACAACATAGTTCCTCTCTCTTCCTGACTGATAATGACAGCACAGAGCAGTCAGCCAGTCAGCCAGGCTGCAGTCAGCCAGTCAGCAGTCAGCCAGGCTGCAGTCAGCCAGTCTGCAGTCAGCCAGTCAGTAGTCAGCACTCAGCCAGGCTGCAGTTAGTCAGCCAGTCAGTAGTCAGCCAGTCAGTCAGTAGTCAGCAGAGCAGGCACAAGGACAGTGATGAGGGGGGAAGTATAGCCTAGCCTATCTGCTGACTCTGCTAGTTCTTTACGGATTGACCTACAGTCACCTCTAACTGAGAGACTCTCTCTCTCTCTCTCTCTCTCTCTCACACACACACACACACACACACACACGCTCACGCACACACACACACACACACACACCGCAGGGTTAGTTACAGAGGCAGGTCAGCACAGAGAGGAAAGTAGGTGATTATCTGATGGAAAAACCAAGAACCCTTTCATAGAAGACAAAGTTATACCTGCCGGGAAACGTTTATGAGATTAGCCGACTTGACAAAATGCCTCATCATACTGACAAAGCTCCTTGAGTGAACCTACTGTATGGAAGAATGATACATGACTTCATGTCAAACATCTTTAAGGCTTAGTTGTTATTGTGACTAATTGAGTCAACATAGTGCTACCCTAAGGTAAACTATTGAAGTAAACACACATTACCTAATCAAACAGCCCTTAAATAGCCCTACTAAATAAACCTTCTGTCAACATTATCAGGAACTTTCTAGCATGTCTGTCTACTGACTGCCTCAGTCAATTCCCCTACTATAGTTTCTGAAAGACCTTTACCAGGTTAGGCTAATCATTATGGGACACAGACTGAGTAGTGACTGAGAGGCTGGAGGGCCAGTAGACTAGGAGATGAGAGAGATGGTTAACAGGGGTGATACAGGAGAGGACAGAGATTTAATGTTGTCCCCACAGACTCCCCAAATAACACTCATTTGATTGTAAGACTGACATATATGTCTCAATTACTGTACATCAACTTGATACAACTCACTCTGGGTTATCCCATTAATAATATCAGCCTAATAATAACAGGCTGCTAATAGGATAATAGGATAATAATAGCCTAGTTGTTATCCCTCAGGGTAAAACATGCCAACATTGTTTCCTCGTTATTTCAACTCAATCCAACATCAATCAAAATAGATGTTGATTTGATGTTGACATCAGGTCATTGCCGTGGGATGTTTAGTTATCAAATTAATTATTCATTTCCTTGTAGTATGGACAAAGCTTGGTATATAAGCTTGGATAATATAGTTAATAGAGTAGCCCACTATCTGTCTAGCTCGTGAGAGTATTGACCTCATTACTCTAGTTGTACTGTAGTCTCATCCTAAAGAGATTGTGTAACAGTGTCTTGGTGGCTCGGAGGGATTGACTGTGGGACTGCAGTCTTCTCTCTAGGTTAGTTACTGACAGTAGTCTGAGCCCACATTGGCCAGAGCAACGCTGCTATAACAACACGTGTCAATACCAATGAGAGTCAAACAGCACTTCATCAGCACTACTGAACAACCATAGATTTCTGTTCCACTGTTTCGATGTGTTGAAGAAAAACATGGCCTTTTTCCGAAATCACAGAGCGCCCGTTCAGCAGCTAGGCCAGGCTATCTCCAGGAAGGGCCCGTTCAGCAGCTAGGCCAGGCTATCTCCAGGAAGGGCCCGTTCAGCAGCTAGGCCAGGCTATCTCCAGGGAGGGCCCGTTCAGCAGCTAGGCCAGGCTATCTCCAGGGAGGGCCCGTTCAGCAGCTAGGGCAGGCTATCTCCAGGAAGGGCCCGTTCAGCAGCTAGGCCAGGCTATCTCCAGGGAGGGCCCGTTCAGCAGCTAGGCCAGTCTATCTCCAGGAAGGGCCCGTTCAGCAGCTAGGCCAGGCTATCTCCAGGGAGGGCCCTTTCAGCAGCTAGGCCAGGCTATCTCCAGGAAGGGCCCGTTCAGCAGCTAGGCCAGGCTATCTCCAGGGAGGGCCCGTTCAGCAGCTAGGCCAGGCTATCTCCAGGGAGGGCCCTTTCAGCAGGGAGGGTTTGATCATGGTCTTCTAGGAAATCGGAAATAGGAACTAGATTTGGAGGCATGTGAGTACATTTTCTACCGAGAGGAAGTGTTTAATTCAAACAAGCATGGTGCAAGGCAGAGGGACAAGCTGCAACTGGACACCTGTACAGTTATCTTAAGGTTCAACATACAACCATCTTCATTCAGAGAGAAAGACATGTGTATGCACGCACACACACACACACACACAGACACAGACACAAAAGTCAATATTTCTAAGAAGGTAATGAATGCATGGTCTCAAAACCTTAGTTAGAAAACATAGACATGTAGAACAGGGCTGTTAATTCTAGTCCTGAAGGGAAAGGACCTCACCCAACTGCTTGCTGTGCAGCCGATGGATTCATTTCATCGGCCTACTCTGACTAGGGGGAATCAGGTCTGGTATCCAGTCCTGTTTGAACATATAGACTATTTGATTTATTCCTTATTTTACCAGGTAAGTTGACTGAGAACACGTTTTCAAACACAGCAACAACCTGGAGAATAGTTACAGGGATGAATGAGCTAATTGGAAGCTGGGGATGATTAGGTGACCATGATGGTATGAGGGCCAGATGGGGAATAGCCAAGACACCAAGGTTAAGACACATACTCAAACAATAAGTGCCATGGGATCTTTAGTGACCACAGAGAGTCAAGACTAGGGTTGCACATTTTGGGGAATATTCAGAGGTGTAAACTTTCCGTTGGAATTAACGGGACAATATGGGAATTAATGGGAATGAACAGAAATATATGCAAATGAATATGAATTCCATTTAAATGTAGATGTTTTTTGCATTGGATATATTTACCATATCATATGGAGACAGAAACAGAAACCTTTTACATCATCATAAGTACACATAATTGTAAATGATTAAATCCTTCTAATAGAAATAAAAAAACAATTTAGTTACGAATTGAACTTTAATTAAATGAGTTGACTCTTCAAATGGGATGATTTCAATGAACAACAAAAGAAAGGGGATATCTAATGATCCCCAATGATCCATCGCATCTCCCAAAAACGTTTTCAACATACATCTGTAAAATGATAGTCTAGAAACTAAAGCTTTGGTTGTCTTCCTCTCAGGCTTCCATGTCTTCTCCCTGGACCTCCTCAATGTCCACCTCTTGAACATCAGACTCTGAGGCCTCATCTTCACTGTCACTTTCCAACCTTGTTGAGGATGGCTCGTTGTCAGACTCAAAAAGCCTCAAATTTGCCTGGATGGCCACCAATTTTTCAACCCTTGTATTTGTCAGCCTGTTGTGTGCTTTGGTGTGTGTGTTCCCAAACAACAACCAGTTGCGCGCTGAGACGGCTGATGTTGGTGGGATTTGAAGGATGATGGAGGCAACAGGGGAAAGAGCCTCAGATCCACATAGTCCCTTCCACCAAATGGATGATGAGATATGTTGGCACGACTGCCATATTGCATCTCCATCCCAAAGCCCTTGCTTGGACTTGTACTTCGCCAGACTGCCAAGAACCTTGCCCTCATCCAGGACAAGGTGGCGAGACACGGTAGTGATGACACCATAGGTCTTGTTGATCTCTGTACCAGACAGGATGCTCTTGCCAGCATACTTGGGGTCCAACATGTACGCTGCGGCGTGTATGGGCTTCCGGCAGAAGTCTTCACGCTTTTTGATGTATTTCAGAACTGCAGTTTCCTCTGCTTGGCGCAACAGTGAAGTGGGCAGGGCAGTACGGATTTCTTCTCTTACATCTGCAAGCAGAGTCTAAACATCAGACAGGATGGCATTGTCTCCCTCATTCCGTGCAATGGCTACTGCTATAGGTTTCAGGAGTTTCAGGCTGCTTACCACTCTCTCCCAAAATACATCATCCAGGAGGATCCTCTTGATGGGGCTGTCCATATCGGCAGACTGTGATATGGCCATTTCTTGGAGAGACTCCTTCCCCTCCAGGAGACTGTCAAACATGATGACAACGCTACCCCAACGAGTGTTGCTGGGCAGCTTCAATGTGGTGCTCTTATTCTTCTCACTTTGCTTGGTGAGGTAGATTGCTGCTATAACTTGATGATCCTTCACATACCTAACCATTTCCTTGGCTCTCTTCTAGTGTATCCATTGTTTTCAGTGCCATGATGTCCTTGAGGAGCAGATTCAATGCATGAGCAGCACAGCCAATGGGTGTGATGTGAGGGTAGGACTCCTCCACTTTAGACCAAGCAGCCTTCATGTTCGCAGCATTGTCTGTCACCAGTGAAAATACCTTCTGTGGTCCAATGTCATTGATGACTGCCTTCAGCTCATCTGCAATGTAGAGACTGGTGTGTCTGTTGTCTCTTGTGTCTGTGCTCTTGTAGAATACTGGTTGAGGGTTGGAGATGATGTAGTTAATTATTCCTTGCCCACGAACATTCGACCACCCATCAGAGATGATTGCAATACAGTCTGCTTTCTCTATGATTTGCTTGACCTTCACTTTAACTCTGCATCCAGCAAATGAGTAGATAAAGCATGTCTGGTTGGAGGGGTGTATGCTGGGCGAAGAACATTCAGAAATCTCTTCCAATACACATTGCCTGTGAGCATCAGAGATGAACCAGTTGTATACACAGCTCGAGCAAGACATTCATCAGCATTTCTCTGACTACGTTCCTCCATTGAGTAAAAAAAAAACTTCTGATTCCAGGAGGACTATGAGCTGTTGCTATCGATAAGGTGTCTGATTCATCATTTCCACCTCGAATAGAAGTAGAGGGACTTTTGTCAGAGGTTGCTTGTTGTGAGCGCTGAGGGAACTTTATGCACTTTGTTGTGTATGGATCTGTTGGGGCGGTATGCAAATTGTGAGTGAGTCTAGGGTGTCTGGGATGATGGAGTTAATGTGTGCCATAACCAGCCTCTCAAAGCACTTCATTATTAAAGAAGTATGTGCTACAGGGCGGTAGTCATTGTGGCGTGAAGCCTTAGAGTTCTTGGGAACAGGAGTGATGGTGGTCAGTTTAAAACATGTGGGGATGACAGACTAGAACAAGGAGAGGGTGTAAGCACCATGATAAAGGCATATATCATATTTCTGATTAATACTAAAGAGGCATTTTCTATTGAACTGCCATTGTCCTCTGAGGGGGGTCTCTTGCACATCTATTTTAAAGGGGCAATTTACAGCTGCTTAAACTCCAGTGGCCGCCCCACTGCTTGGAGGGGGGTTGAGAACGGAGCGGATACACATTTCCGTTGTTTGCTGTAACACGTGGACAATAATATATATGGTAATAATAATAATAATAATATGGACAATAAAGTTATATTCCAGGTTGAACAAAAACATGAGGGCTGGCCTTTTGCGTCATGCTCCTTGTTTGGACTACAAGGCCCTGTAGCGACACAGTAGCCTATATTTCCCCCTACAGACTCCATCTACCCTCCATAGTTCCCCGGGTGGTCTCTGTGAGCTGTGGCATTAGAAGGAGACGAGGGTAAAGTCCATACCATACAGGGAGCCAGGCTGGGCATTGTGAGGAGCAATGTGATGAGCCTGAGGAGACTAAGTGACTGGCTTGCTGTGTGTGTCCTTTAATGCTGTTGCATCTCACATCTTTCATTGACCACAACATTCCTCCAGCTGAAAACTAAGCCTTATCTTTTAATGGCTTTGAAATCTCTTGCTTTCACCAAGAATTGTTAAACAAATACCACAGATCAGTGTCACTGATTGGGGGTGGGGTGTGTGTGTGTGTGTGTGTGTGTGTGTGTGTGTGTGTGTGTGTGTGTGTGTGTGTGTGTGTGTGTGTGTGTGTTTGTGCGCATGCGTGTGTGGGGACAAGTGAGTCACAGTACAAAATCTGATTTGATCCATTTGGCCCCAACGGCATTACCATGAACCAAGGGCTCAAACAAAACCCCTGCTTCTACAGTACAGTAGAACTGATCATGTCATGTCCAGTACATGGAGCACCATACCTCCACCATCACCATCCTTTACTGTGGAGTTAGTGCTCAGGTACAACACCTGCTGCCTCTGGAGCCTGTATGGCCATGTCCCAAATAGCACCCTATTCTCTACATAGTGCACCTATGAGCCCTGGTCAAAAGTACTGCATTCTATAGGGAATAGGGTGACAACTGGTACGCATCCAGTATCTATCCTATAGTCTGTGGGGACCCAAGCAGATTCCCACTGACTCTCTCCCTCAGTCCCACGGCTCTGCTCTACACTCCTACATCCTCATTAAGACCTGCTACTGCTGGAGTTGCTGCTTCCTCCCTGGATTAAAGCTTCCTTTCCTCTCATCCTCTGCCTACTGTACCAGCTCACACAGAACTATCCAGCCCCCCTCAAAAAAATACATCAAGGCTTTGCCTGGGTTTAATATATGCTGCGTTTACACTACCCCTGGAGGATGCAGTTTGAAGGAGAGCCAGAGCCTCTAAATAGATGAAGACAGAAGGGAAGACATCCCCAGTGTTATTCTGTTCTGGCTTTTCTAAAGCATCAGGACTCATGATACATATTGGTATCCAGGGAGAGAGTAGAGCAACTGCCCCCGCTGCTGTTTCTGTTGCTGCTGCTGCTGCTAGTTCTGTTTCTGTTTCTACTGCTGCTGCTAGTTCTGTCTCTGTTGCTGCTGCTGCTGTTTCTGTCTCTGTTGCTGCTGCTGCTGTTTCTGTCTCTGTTGCTGCTGCTGCTGTTTCTGTTGCTGCTAGTTCTGTTTCTGTTGCTGCTGCTGCTAGTTCTGTTTCTGCTGCTGCTGCTAGTTCTGTTTCTGCTGCTGCTAGTTCTGTTTCTGTTGTTGATGCTGCTAGTTATGCTTCTGATGCTGCTAGTTCTGTTTATGTTGCTGCTGCTGCTAGTTCTGTTTCTGTTGTTGATGCTGCTAGTTATGTTTCTGCTGCTGCTAGTTCTGTTTATGTTGCTGCTGCTGCTAGTTCTGTTTCTGCTGCTGCTAGTTCTGTTTCTGTTGTTGATGCTGCTAGTTCTGTTTCTGCTGCTGCTAGTTCTGTTTCTGCTGCTGCTGCTGCTAGTTCTGTTTCTGCTGCTGCTAGTTCTGTTTCTGTTGTTGATGCTGCTAGTTATGTTTCTGCTGCTGCTAGTTCTGTTTATGTTGCTGCTGCTGCTGCTAGTTCTGTTTCTGCTGCTGCTGCTGCTGCTGTTTCTGTTTCTGTTGTTGATGCTGCTAGTTCTGTTTATGTTGCTGCTGCTGCTAGTTCTGTTTCTGCTGCTGCTGCTGCTGTTTCTGTTTCTGTTGTTGATGCTGCTAGTTATGTTTCTGCTGCTGCTAGTTCTGTTTATGTTGCTGCTGCTGCTAGTTCTGTTTCTGTTGCTGGTTCTGTTTCTGTTGCTGCTGCTGCTGCTAGTTCTGTTTCTACTGCTGCTAGTTCTGTTTCTGCTGCTGCTAGTTCTGTTTCTGCTGCTGCTAGTTCTGTTTCTGTTGCTGCTGCTGCTAGTTCTGTTTCTGTTGCTGCTAGTTCTGTTTCTGCTGCTGCTGCTGTTTCTGTTGCTGCTAGTTCTGTTTCTGTTGCTGCTGTTTCTGTTTCTGCTGATGCTTCTTCCGTTTCTGCTGCTGCAGGTTCCCTTTCTGCTGCTGCTAGTTCTGTTTCTACTGCTACTAGTTCTGTTTCTGTTTCTACTGCTGCTAGCCCTGTTTCTCTTTCTACTGCTGCTAGTTCTGTTTCTACTGCTGCTAGTCCTGTTTCTGTTTCTACTGCTGCTAGTCCTGTTTCTGTTTTATACTGCTGCTAGTTCTGTTTCTACTGCTGCTAGTTCTATTTCTACTGCTGCTAGTCCTGTTTCTCTTTCTTCTGCTGCTAGTTCTGTTTCTACTGCTGCTAGTCCTGTTTCTGTTTCTACTGCTGCTAGTTCTGTTTCTACTGCTGCTAGTTCTGTTTCTGTTTCTACTGCTGCTAGTTCCCACTGCTGGCTTGCTTCTGAAGCTAAGCAGGGTTGGTCCTGGTCAGTCCCTGGATGGGAGACCAGATGCTGCTGGAAGTGGTGTTGGAGGGCCAGTAGGAGGCACTCTTTCATCTGGTCTAAACAATATCCCAATGCCCCAGGGCAGTGATTGGGGACACTACCATGTGTAGGGTGCCGTCTTTCGGATAGGACGTTAAACGGGTGTCCTGACTCTCTGAGGTCATTAAAGATCCCATTGCACTTATCGTAAGGGTGTTAACCCCGGTGTCCTGGCTAAATTCCCAATCTGGCCCTCATACCATCACGGCCACCTAATCATCCCCAGCTTACAATTGGCTCATTCATCCCCCTCCTCTCCCCTGAAACTATTCCCCAGGTCGTTGCTGTAAATGAGAATGTGTTCTCAGTCAACTTACCTGGTAAAATAACGGTAAAATTAAAAAAGTTATGTTTCTACTACTGCTAGTCCTGTTTCTACTGCTGCTGTT
Organism: Salmo trutta; assembly: GCF_901001165.1. Taxonomy (NCBI): domain Eukaryota; kingdom Metazoa; phylum Chordata; class Actinopteri; order Salmoniformes; family Salmonidae; genus Salmo; species Salmo trutta. Next base: position 4,394,002 of record NC_042993.1, on the reverse strand, counting down.
TCTGTTTCTACTGCTGCTAGTTCTGTTCTACTGCTGCTAGTTCTGTTTCTACTGCTGCTAGTTCTGTTTCTGTTTCTACTACTGCTAGTCCTGTTTCTGTTTCTACTACTGCTAGTCCTTTTTCTGTTTCTACTGCTGCTAGTTCTGTTTCTGTTTCTACTGCTGCTAGTTCTGTTTCTGTTTCTACTGCTGCTAGTCCTGTTTCTGTTTTCTACTGCTGCTAGTCCTGTTTCTGTTTCTACTGCTGCTAGTCCTGTTTCTGTTTTATGCTGCTGCTAGTCCTGTTTCTGTTTCTACTTCTGCTAGTTATGTTTCTACTGCTACTAGTCCTGTATCTGTTTCTACTGCTGCTAGTCCTGTTTCTGTTTTATACTGCTGCCTGTCCTGTTTTTGTTTCTACTGCTGCTAGTTCTGTTTCTACTGTTGCTAGTCCTGTTTCTACTGCTGCTAGTTCGGTTTCTGTTTCTACTACTGCTAGTCCTGTTTCTGTTCCTACTGCTAGTTCGGTTTCTGTTTCTACTACTGCTAGTTCTGTTTCTACTGCTACTAGTTCTGTTTCTACTGCTGCTAGTTCTGTTTCTACTGCTGCTAGTCCTGTTTCTACTGCTGCTAGTCCTGTTTCTGTTTCTACTGCTGCTAGTTTGTTTCTGTTTCTACTGCTGCTAGTCCTGTTTCTGTTTCTGTTTCTACTGCTGCTAGTTCTGTTTCTACTGCTACTGCTGCTAGTTCTGTTTATGTTTCTACTGCTGCTAGTTCTGTTTATGTTTCTAGTGCTGCTAGTTCTGTTTCTACTGCTACTAGTTCTGTTTCTACTGCTACTGCTGCTAGTGCTGTTTCTACTGCTACTAGTTCTGTTCCTACTGCTACTAGTTCTGTTTCTACTGCTGCTAGTTCTGTTTCTACTGCTGCTAGTCCTGTTTCTACTACTGCTGCTAGTCCTGTTTCTGTTTCTACTACTGCTAGTCCTGTTTTTGTTTCTACTGCTGCTAGTTCTGTTTCGGTTGCTGCTGCTGCTAGTTCTGTTTCTTCTGCTGCTAGCTCTGTTTCTGTTTCTATTGCTGCTAGTTCTGTTTCGGTTGCTGCTGCTGCTAGTTCTGTTTCTTCTGCTGCTAGCTTTCTTTCTGTTTCTACTGCTGCTAGTTATGTTTCTACTGCTGCTAGTTCTATTTCGGTTGCTACTGCTGCTATTTATGTTTCTACTGCTGATAGTTGTGTTTCTACTGCTGCTAGTTCTGTTTGTTTCTACTGATACTGCTGCTAGTTCTGTTTCTGTTTCTACTGCTGCTAGTTCTCTTTCTGTTTCTACTGCTGCTAGTTCTGTTTCTACTGCTACTAGTTCTGTTTCTACTGCTACTAGTCCTGTTTCTACTGCTACTGCTGCTAGTTCTGTTTCTACTGCTGCTAGTTATGTTTCTACTGCTGCTAGTCCTGTTTCTACTGCTGCTAGTCCTGTTTCGGTTGCTGGTGCTGCTAGTTCTGTTTCTTCTGCTGCTAGCTTTGTTTCTGTTTCTACTGCTGCTAGTTCTGTTTCTACTGCTGCTAGTTCTGTTTCTTCTGCTGCTAGTTATGTTTCTGTTTCTACTGCTGATAGTTATGTTTATACTGCTACTAGTTATGTTTCTACTGCTGCTAGTTATGTTTCTGTTTCTATTGCTGCTAGTTATGTTTCTACTGCTGCTAGTTCTGTTTCGGTTGCTGCTGCTGCTAGTTCTGTTTCTTTTGCTGCTAGTTCTGTTTCTACTGCTGATAGTTATGTTTCTACTGCTACTAGTTATGTTTCTACTGCTGCTAGTTATGTTTCTGTTTCTATTGCTGCTAGTTATGTTTCTACTGCTGCTAGTTCTGTTTCGGTTGCTGCTGCTGCTAGTTCTGTTTCTTCTGCTGCTAGTTCTGTTTCTGTTTCTACTGCTGATAGTTCTGTTTCTACTGCTGCTAGTTCTGTTTCTGTTTGTATTGCTGCTAGTTCTGTTTCTACTGCTGCTAGTTATGTTTCTACTGCTACTAGTTCTGTTTCTGTTTCTACTTCCACTACTGCTGCTAGTTCTGCTGCTACTGCTGTTGCCTGGGCAGTTCTCGCTCTACCTGGCCTAGTTATTCAACAGCTATCCCCTCTCCTGACAAGAACACTAATCACAGCCCTGCCCGACACTTAATCAGTTCAAGACTAATGGGAATTCACCCCTCTGCTCCATAATATATTCAGGGGACAGACAGACAGCAGTCCTCCTGTAAGTCAGTGCTGAGCAGTAGCTCCGATTCTCCAGTACCCCCACCAGCACACATTTTTGTTGTAACCTGGGACAAACATTCCTCATTCAACTCATTTAGGGCATGATGATTAGTTGAATCAGGTGTGCTTGTCCAGGGCTACAATAAAAATGAGGACTGGAGTTGGGAAACCCTGCGTTAGATGCTGTACTGATTACTTTCACAGCCATGGATGACTTAATAACCACCATGGCTTGGTTTGTTGTGGTGATCAGATGAGAGAAGAGGACGGTACAGTGCTGCTGTACACATTGGGGCATTGCCATTCAGTGCACCTGACGTCTTGGCATGTTATAGTAGGAAATGCAACAATAATACCTGCATAAAGCAGGGCATGGCAAATCACATTCACCTCTAACTATAGCAGAGTTCTGGGAATTAGCATTCAGTCAGTGTAGCTTTAAATCACATTCATATTCATCACACATCCAAACACAGCCATCATCAACAGAAAGACCTCTAAAAAACACTGAGATGAACACTGGTTAAAAGGTTCTACCTAGAAGCACCTAGTGTGCATAACATATCTGCTGTGTGTACACAGTACATACTTGGGAGTGGAGGGTGTTGAGCGTAAACACAGGTGCCCCGGGCCCAGCATAGGGGGATGCAGCCACTCCTCTCCATGATGGCCGCAGCAGCACCTGTCTTTCTATCCCACCACCAGACCCTGCGGCCTGAACCAGCCCCAGGCTCCCTGACCCTGTCCCCTTCCACAACCGCATAGAGGCCAGGCCAGGCCAGGACAGGCTGCTGCTTCTTCCTCTGCCCCGGAGGACCTCGGCACAGCCCCTCTCCGCTCCTCACAGCCCCTACCGCTGCCCCCCTCTGAACCGTTCACACAGCCCTGCCTCAGGGGAGAGAACTGTGGGGTGAGGAGGAGAAGACGTCAAGGGAGCAACTCAGTGAAATCCTCAAGAAGTTTTTATCCTAACATCCACCTTGCCTGACAGACAGGCTGTTTCCGGGTCAGAGGTGTTTGGTGTCCCTCCGAGAGGGAGTGAGAGAGAAAGAGAGAGAGAGAGACAGAGAGAGACAGAGACAGAGAGAGAGAGACAGAGAGAGGGAGAGAGAGAGATAGACAGAAGATCAATATGGGACAGGTCTGTGTTGTCAGCTCCTTATCTTCCAATTCCTCTTCAGATACCCTCAGCGTTGGCTTCCAGCCTCTAAATAAATCCCTCTGCGTGCCTCTGCACAGCCTGGTAAATTAATCAAGCCCGGGAGGCAGCTGACTTGGAAAACAGTGTAGTAGAAGACACAGAGGAGACAAAAAACAAAACAATCCTTCAGTTAGTTCAGCACTACAACCGCCTGTCTTCTCCAATGTGACCGCCTCTTTTAGCTCCTCAGCTATGGTTTGTAATCCAGGACAAGCTGCTGCTGCTGCTGCTGCTGCGAAACCGTGCTGCCGAGTCGGCTGTGTCAGGAGGGAGTGTGAGCTGGGTCTGTGTGTGACTCAGAGAGAGAGAGAGGTAGAGAGAGAGTGAGGGAGGGGGGAGGCAGGAAGGGAGGAGAGAAAGAGGCAGGGCAAGAGAGTAGTAGAGAGCTCAACCTCATTTAGGGAACTACACTCAGCTCTTCTCCTGTTTACAAAACGGACAGCGGCTCTTCAGCCGCGGTTGCAGACAGAGAGAGAGAGAGAGAGAGAGAGAGATGCAAATCAAGTCCAACCAGGGTCATGACTAGTGCTCAGCTCATTAGCAAACAATATCTCTTCCTCCTCCTGCTCTTTACAACAAGGTCTGCCCCTATGCCTCTGGCTATCAGCCAAAACATGTCCCTCCCTCTCTCATTTCCTCCCTTCTTCCTCTTCTCCTCTCTCCTGTATGCTTTCCATTTGCAGCATTCCATTTTCCTCCAAGGTGTAGACAGGTGAGGACTACTGATGCCGTTACATAAGATGTTTTAAGTGAAATGAAAAGTAACTCTGCGATGCTATCACCATCCTAGTGAATGTCTGGGATCAGATACTGGATCTGTGGTGTGATGAGGTCACAGCTATCTCCCTGTCTTAGTGGCAATGGAGCTTTTTGATTCCACCAATCACACAGCAGAACAGAGGTTCTGTGGAATAACGTCATAATGCATGACTAGGCTATTACATACACAAGCAGTTCTAAACCTGCTGTTCTAAACCTGCTGCAAAACACAATGGTATTCGTATATTCACACGCAAGTCAGAGCCCTTCAAGACCTTTACTAGTACCTCTGTATGTTTACATGAGTGGGGTTGTAAGAGTCTAAACTTTTCTCCTATGTTCTCTATCCTCTAAGACAGGGTTTCCCTTAGCCGGCCCTGAGGGCCCCCTCTGGGTGCACATTTCATTTTTTACCCAAACACTACACAGCTGATTCAAATAACCAACTCATCATCAAGCTTTGACTATTTAAATCGGGGGAGGGGGGGGGGGGGTGTCAAACTCATTCCATGGAGGGCCTAGCATCTCCTAGACAACCAGGTGAGGAGAGTTCCTTACTAATCAGTGACCTTCCTTAATTCATCACTCATGTACAAAGGAGGAGAGAAAACCCTCTGACACTAGTGGAATGAGTTTGACAGATGATTGACCCAGAAAAACGATACTTTGATGTGTTTAGTCACTCCACTGAATTGAAGCTCTGTGAACAGACAGACAGCCTGGTTTGTACCCACTGACTTACCTAAACAGTTCTACAGGACGGTGCTGTTCTATAGTTATCATAATCAAGCACAGCCTCAACCTACATTATTCACTATAGAGAGAGGAGAGGGATCTGGTTGTCATTGGGGTTTTTCACAGTATAGGCCTTCTGTCTATAGTACATCCTTTCAAAGAGGAGTATTTTTCCACATGCACACAGTATAAATTGAATACGCATGATCAATTCCTCTCAAGGGGTGGTACATCAATTCCTCATTTTCAGTGAGCGCATTAACACACTTTAAGGCTTCATCCAAAAAGGCACCCTAGTCACCTTTAGAGTACACAACATGGGGCCCTGTAGGGCTCTGGTCAAAAGTAGTGCACTATATAGGGAATTTGGGACGTAGTGTGAGACCAACAAAATGTTTTAATTGCTGCAATTACCATGACAAATATTCAAGATGTCCGTAAAACTAAAGAAGAAGAAATAACAATATTAATTGTGGCTGTGAATCACCCCGACATGAAAACAACAAACCTAATCAAGAGACAAATCTCACTCTACTCATTACACACATCACAGACAGGCAGTTCTATGGTCCCTTTAAACATTCAGAAGTGAGTGAGAGAGAGAGAGTGTGTGTGCGTGTGTGTGTTTTGCACCATGTTTTTCTGGGCCTGTAGCTGAAACAAAGAGAGAGAGTAGATTGCACCTGCTCATTATGTAACCTAGCACTGATTTATCACAGTCAGATCTAGCCTAGCTCTCCACAAACTAAAGCCTTCCACTAAATCACACTAACCTCCAAGCAACGCTGCAGCATTGCTTTCTTCAAGCGGAATACAGATGTTTCATGCCTGTGTGTCTGTCTACCTCAAATCAGACACAGAACCAGGGACACCATCCATTCACATAAGAGACCAAAACAGTTCACTACATAACAAGGTGATAAAAACCAAATCAGAGAGAATATGAGACATCTAAACCCTGGTGAAAGTGTTGGTATGTACTGTATAAGGGGCTTAACTGATGCAGGATGGTTCATACTCTGTTTACTCCACACCCCATTCAAGAGGACATCAGTCTGTCAGATAATACCGGCTTTTGGTGCAGTTATCCAGTCTTGGCCAGGCCACGATTCTCCAATACTGCTGACTGACTATGGATCAACACAACCAATCAGCTGGATGTTATTTAACTGTACACAACCAACCACTTAACCTGTCTGTCCTCACAGCCAGCTCCGTCTTAACCCTGTGAGTACAGAGAGAATTTAGAGATGTTTCCACTGATAGTCTGTCGCAATACACTCCCACAGGGAACATGGCTGCCTCAGAGCCCTAGATATCAGGTTAGAAACCCCATTATGTCTAAAGTAATGGGCTCCAGCTCCACACATACACACAGTGCCTTCAGAAAGTATTCACACCCCTTGACTTACTCAACATTTTGTTGTGTCGCAGCCTGAATTCAAAATGGATTGAATGGATTTTTTCTCACCCATCTACACACAATACTCCATAATGACAAAGTGAAAACCCTATTCACACCCTTGAGTCAATACATACTAGAATCACCTTTGGCAGCGATTACAGCTGTGAGTCTTCCTGAGTAATTCTCTAAGAGCTTTGCACACCTGGATTGTACAATATTTACACATTACATTATTCTTTTTAAAATTCTTCAAGCTCTGTCAAGTTGGTTGTTGATCATCGCTGGACCAGGCTGGTCACAAGAAAGAGCCTTCGATTTGGGACATGTGAAAAGGTACTGAGGATGTGGATATATGCCTTTGTTGGAGCAACATAAATAAATAAATAACAATAAAAAATAACACAATGGCACAACGAACTCACGAGGCTCTGAGCCAGAGCACACGGCTTAGACCCTGCGCCACGGCAGTTCACAATTCTCTTACAAGCAGGGAGAGTACTCAGTGATACTGAATGAAAACAGCACATTTCAGTTTTAACCCTGTAAACACGCAAAATTAACGCTGTAACCATGCCGAATTAACCCTGTAAACACGCAGAATGAATGGGTAAAAAATGTACGTTCATCCAATTACGGCAATTCCGAAGTGAAACTATGAGAACAGGCTGTGCTAGCCAGCCAAGTTGAGGTCTTGCCATAGATTTTCAAGCCAATTTAAGTCAAAACTGTAAGTCTAGTGAGAAATGAAATAGCTTTCAAACTGGAAGAGATTTTCATTCCTTCATTCCTTTGCAGAGATGTTTACTGCAACTAATATTTATCTGATATTTTCCAATAGATCATTTTCTCCAGTACATGTTGTTCAAACAATTAAATATTGATGAAGAATCAGAGAGAAATGCTGATTGCAGGAGATGAAGAGAGCCCCATCATGCCTTTAGCTTCAGCCATGGGCCTCCTCCAGGAAGCTAACAGAGTCACATAGCTGTATGTACTGTATAGGGAACAATATGTGGAATACAATCTGGCTGCACTCATCTAGAGCAAGTCTAGGTGCAGTTTGTCCTTTTTCTATAATAACTACACACACTCAACCAGCGCTTCACACGTAGCACTATTAACTTTAAACGACAGAATCTTTACTGCCAGGGCAAAATACACATAGCACTATTAACTTTAAATGACAGAATCTTTACTGCCAGGGCAAAATACACATAGCACTATTAACTTTAAATGACAGAATCTTTACTGCCAGGGAAAAATACACATAGTACTATTAACTTTAAATTACAGAATCTTTACTGCCAGGGCAAAATACACATAGCACTATTAACTTTAAATGACAGAACCTTTACTGCCAGGGCAAAATACACATAGTACTATTAACTTTAAATGACAGAATCTTTACTGCCAGGGCAAAATACACATAGTACTATTAACTTTACATGACAGAATCTTTACTGCCAGGGAAAAATACACATAGCACTATTAACTTTAAATGACAGAATCTTTAATGCCAGGGCAAAATCCCCCGGTACATACCAGCGTAGTATGATGATATCCTGGAAATATCTGCAAGGGAAACAGAGAGGGAGAAGTATGTTAGGATGGCATTACTCAGGGTATTTACATGAGCTGACTGTGATCCATTGAAAGCTACACACCAATGGAGGCTAGCCAGTAGCCAGTAGCCAGTAGCCAGTAACCAGTAACCAGTAGCCAGCAGCACCTGTGCAGATACAGCCCCCTAGAGGTCATCTGTTCAGCACAGCCCAGAGGCTGTTAGACTGCACTGCCAAAGGCACTGGGGTCTTGGCCTGCTTGCACAGAACCTTTGCTGTTTCAGGAGATGTAACGATGACTGTCATCATTATACATTGATGGTACTGGACATTTCTTAAAGGCTAGCATGATGGTAGCAGGCTGGTGACTGTTATTAATTGATTTGGAGAGATGGTGGTGAAAGGGGTAGAAAGGAAGAAACAAGGAGGATTAATCCTGGATGGAACGCACCCAATCTTGACACAGGGAGGAGGATGTGCTTCTGCTTCTGATGACTTTACAATTGATTAGCCCTAATTTAATAAGCATTAAGCAGTCTAGGCTATTTTCTCCACACAGTGTTTTGGATTCAGCACAGTGCTCCCTGTCTGCCTGCCTGCAGTCAGTCACCACCTAACCTTGTCCTCCAGTGGAGATCACGCCTACGTCCCAATTGACAACATATTCCCTACATAGTGCACTTCCTCTCAACAGAGCCCAATGGGCCCAAGTCAAAAGTAGAGCACTAAAAAGGGGAATAGGGTGGCCCTTGGCACTCAGATGACATCCTCCTGCAGTCATTAAAGTCCGAGGCACGTTCAGACGGACAGCAGATGATGGCAGGACTTTAATAAAACCCTCTAGACAGACAGACAGACAGACAGACAGACAGACAGACAGAAGGTTGGTGGCCCCTTAATTTTTTTTTTTTACATTTCTTATTTCACCTTTATTTAACCAGGTAGGCAAGTTGAAAACAAGTTCTCCTTGCCAAGTTCTCCTGGCCAAGATAAAGCAAAGCAGTGTGACACAGACAACAACACAGAGTTACACATGGAGTAAACAATAAACAAGCCAATAACACAATAAACAAGTCAATGACACAGTATGAAAAAAAGAAAGTCTACATACAGTGTGTGCAAAAGGCATGAGGAGGTAGGCAATAAATCGGCCATAGGAGCGAATAATTACAATTTAGCAGATTAACACTGGAGTGATAAATGAGCATATGATGATGTGCAAATAGAAATACTGGTGTGCAAAAGAGCAGAAAAGTAAATAAAATAAAAACAGTATGGGGATGAGGTAGGTAGATTGAGTGGGCAATTTACAGATGGACTATGTACAGCTGCAGTGACTGGTTAGCAGCTCAGGTAGCTGATGTTTAAAGTTGGTGAGGGAAATAAAAGTCTCCAACTTCAGCGATTTTTGCAATTCGTTCCAGTCACTGGCAGCAGAGAACTGGAAGGAAAGGCGGCCAAATGAGGTGTTGGCTTTGGGGATGATCAGTGAGATATACCTGCTGGAACGTGTGCTACGGGTGGGTGTTGTTATCGTGACCAGTGAACTGAGATAAGGCAGAGCTTTACCTAGCATAGACTTATAGATGACCTGGAGCCAGTGGGTCTAGCGACGAATATGTAGCGAGGGCCAGCCGACTAAAGCATACAGGTCGCAGTGGTGGGTGGTATAAGGTGATTTGGTAACAAAACGGATGGCACTGTGATAGACTGCATCCAGTTTGCTGAGTAGTGTAATGGAAGCTATTTTGTAGATGACATCGCCGAAGTTGAGAATCGGTAGGATAGTCAGTTTTACTAGGGTAAGTTTGGCGGCGTGAGTGAAGGAGGCTTTGTTGCGAAATATAAATCCGATTCTAGATTTGATTTTGGATTGGAGATGTTTAATATGAGTCTGGAAGGAGAGTTTACAGTCTAACCAGACACCTAGGTATTTATAGTTGTCCACATATTCTAGGTCGGAACCGTCCAGGGTGGTGATGCTAGCCGGACGGGCAGGAGCGGGCAGCGAACGGTTGAAAAGCATGCATTTGGTTTTACTAGCATTTAAGAGCAGTTGGAGGCCACGGAAGGAGTGTTGTATGGCATTGAAGCTCATTTGGAGGTTTGTTAGCACAGTGTCCAAGGAAGGGACAGAAGTATACAGAATGGTGTCGTCTGCATAGAGGTGGATCAGGGAATCGCCCGCAGCAAGAGCGACATCATTGATATATACAGAGAAAAGAGTCGGTCCGAGAATTGAACCCTGTGGTACCCCCATAGAGACTGCCAGAGGTCCGGACAACATGCCCTCCGATTTGACACATTGAACTCTGTCTGCAAAGTAGTTGGTGAACCAGGCGAGGCAGTCATTAGAAAAACCAAGGTTATTGAGTCTGCCGATAAGAATACGGTGATTGACAGAGTCAAATGCCTTGGCCAGGTCGATGAAGACGGCTGCACAGTACTGTCTTTTATCGATGGCGGTTATGATATCGTTTAGTACCTTAAGCGTGGCTGAGGTGCACCCGTGTCCGGCTCGGAAACCGGATTGCACAGCGGAGAAGGTACGGTGAGATTCGAAATGGTCAGTGATCTGTTTATTAACTTGGCTTTTGAAGACTTTAGATAGGCAGGGCAGGATGGAAATAGGTCTGTAACAGTTTGGATCTAGGGTGTCACCCCCTTTGAAAAGGGGGATGACCGCGGCAGCTTTCCAATCTTTAGGGATCTCAGACGATACGAAAGAGAGGTTGAACAGGCTGGTAATAGGGGGTTGCAACAATGGCGGCGGATAGTTTAGAAAGAGAGGGTCCAGATTGTCTAGCCCAGCTGATTTGTACGGGTCCAGGGTTTGCAGCTCTTTCAGAACATCTGCTATCTGGATTTGGGTGAAGGAGAAGCTGGGGAGGCTTGGGCGGAGCTGTTGACCGTGTTTGGAGTAACCAGGAGGAAAGCATGGCCAACCGTTGAGAAATGCTTATTGAAATGTTCAATTATCATGGATTTATCGGTGGTGACCGTGTTACCTAGCCTCAGTGCAGTGGGCAGCTGGGAGGAGGTGCTCTTGTTCTCCATGGACTTTACAGTGTCCCAAAACTTTTTGGAGTTAGAGTTACAGGATGCAAATTTCTGCTTGAAAAAGCTAGCCTTTGCTTTCCTGACTGACTGCGTGTATTGGTTCCTGACTTCCCTGAACAGTTGCATATCGCGGTGACTTTGATGCTATTGCAGTCCGCCACAGGATGTTTTTGTGCTGGTCAAGGGCAGTCAGGTCTGGAGTGAACCAAGGGCTATATCTGTTCTTAATTCTGCATTTTTTGAACGGGGCATGCTTATCTAAGATGGTGAGGAAATTACTTTTAAAGAATGACCAGGCATCCTCGACTGACGGGATGAGGTCAATATCCTTCCAGGATACTCGGGCCAGGTCGATTAGAAAGGCCTGCTCGCAGAAGTGTTTTAGGGAGTGTTTGACAGTGATGAGGGGTGGTCTTTTGACCGCGGACCCATAGCGGATACAGGCAATGAGGCAGTGATCGCTGAGATCCTGATTGAAAACAGCGGAGGTGTATTTGGAGGGCAAGTTGGTCAGGATAATGTCTATGAGGGTGCCCATGTTTACGGATTTAGGGTTGTAGCTGGTGGGTTCCTTGATGATTTGTGTGAGATTGAGGGCATCTAGCTTAGATTGTAGGACTGCCGGGGTGTTAAGCATATCCCAGTTTAGGTCACCTAACAGAACGGACTCTGAGGCTAGATGGGGGGCGATCAATTCACAAATGGTGTCCAGGGCACAGCTGGGAGCGGAGGGGGGTCGATAGCAGGCGGCAACAGTGAGAGACTTATTTCTGGAGAGATTCATTTTTAAAATTAGAAGTTCGAACTGTTTGGGTATAGACCTGGAAAGTATGACAGAACTTTGCAAGCTCTCTCTGTAGTAGATTGCAACTCCTCCCCCTCTGGCAGTTCTATCTTGATGGAAAAAGTTGTAGTTGGGTATGGAAATCTCAGAATTTTTGGTGGCCTTCCTAAGCCAGGATTCAGACACGGCAAGGACATCAGGGTTGGGGAGGACAGGCTCATGGTAATGGCTGGAGAGGAGATGAATGAGTGGTATGGTATCAAATACATCAAACACATGGTTTCCATTTGTTTCCATGTGTTTGATGCCATTCCATTTGCTCGGTTCTGGCCATTATTATGAGCCGTCCTCCCATCAACAGCCTCCACTGACCGACATGCAGACAGAGAGAAAGACAGAAAGACAGACAGGCAGACAGAGGTCCTGCTATCAGTGAGGAGCCAGGAGCAGCTAAGCTCATCAGTTAATCATAATGCTCATTATTCCTGACTAAACCTGTCTCAGCAGAAAGCACAGCGGAGGAGATGATAGAGAGATGATCTGAGAGAACAGCAGTGAATGAATAAGGGATTCGTGATGTAAGACTTCAGAAGGAAATAAGTAAATTCAGGGGTTTTAAAAAAAAGCAACAAAAACGTTTTAAATGTTAAGCGCCAGGACTTCAAATGACATGGACGTAGTCATGACCTAGGAAACTAAGCCATAAACTGAGAGAAGTTAGCAATTCTGTGGTACAGTGATTGTATATTCCTCCTCACTGATCAAAATAAATGGTTCTACCAATTCCTCTTTTAATATTGATGTGACTATGAAATGCCACTGTTTTGTTTGCACTAGAGAATGAATGGTCAATAAAAGTTTGCTTTAGACGTGTTCATATGAATATGACGGCGGCTAGTCAACAGAGGCTACGTCCCAAATGACACCCTATTCCCTACATAGTGCACTACTTCTGTGCCCTGGTTAAAAGTAGCGCTGGGGAGAAGAAAAATCGATACAGTTACATATCGGGATATTATTTTTGACACTATATCATATCGTATCATTTTCACAATATCGTAATATTTATTATTGCGCTGGATGGCTGTACCTGCACCAAAATCCAGTATTTTTCCTTCATTTAATATATATTTTTTTACCGTTATTTAACTAGGCAAGTCAGTTAAGAACAAATTCTTACTTACAATGACGGCCTACCAGGGAACAGTGGGTTAACTGCCTTATTCAGGGGGAGAGCGACAGATTTTTACCTTGTTAGCTCGGGGATTCGATCCAGCAACCTTTCATAGCTTGTTCTCAATCTTATTTTTGAATAGGAAGCCAATTGGCTTTCAGCAGTTTTATTTCCTTGTTTTGTCATGGCTCTATCTTGTCCCACTGTAGCAGACATATGGTTAGCTTATACACTAACATCCCACACACTGGAGGCTCGCAGGCGCTGCTGCAACATTTCCTTCAGCAGACAGACTCTACCCTTGCTCCATCCAATCATTGCATTTTACAATGTACTGACCTGGATAATCCAATAACTACTTTGTCTTTGAGTCAGACTTTTCCTTCAAATTCGGGGTGTAGCCATGGGCTCCCCCTTTTCCCCCAACTATGCAAACCTGTATGTGGGACAATTTGAGGAAGCACACCTTTACAAAACAGAGACACACCCCCTACTTTCTAAAATCCTCCTATGGAAGAGATACATAGATGATGTCTTTGTGCTCTGGGAAGGAAGTCAGCAGGAACTAAATGAATTCCAAACTTTACAAAACGAGATCTCTGAATACCTCAAATTCACCATGCAGACTGATGAGAGATAAATAAACTACCTGGACTTATGGATCATCAAAGAGAATGATGCATTACACACAAAGCCCACAGACCGCAACACCTTGCTATGTGTGGATAGTATGCATCCTCTTCCGCTCAAGAATGGTCTACCATATAGCCAGTTATGCAGAGTTAAACCAATCTGTGGCCATCAGACAGATTTTGACAGCAATGCTAAATAAAATGACAGAAATTCAAAATGCGAGGCTACAAGGACAAAACTCTTGATGCTGCAATGATGAAAATCTCTCCAAAGCCAAGAGAGGTTCTTTTAGGTAGTTGTAGAATTGAATGGCTCTTTTCTGGATTTTGATAATTAGCGGGTATCAGCCTAATTCTGCTTTGCATGCATTATTTGGTATTTTACGTTGTACACGGAGGATATTTTTGCAGAATTCTATATGCAGAGTCTCAATTTGCTGTTTGTCCCATTTTGTGAATTCTTGGTTGATGAGCGGACCCCAGACCTCACAACCATAAAGGGCAATGGGTTCTATAACTGAATCAAATATTTTTAGCCAGATCCTAACTGGTATGTCGAATTTTATGTTCCTTTTGATGGCATAGAAGTCCCTTCTTGCCTTGTCTCTCAGATCGTTCACAGTTTTGTAGAAGTTACCTGTGGCGCTGATGTTTAGGCCGAGGGATGTATAGTTGTGTGTGTGCTCTAGGGCAGGTATTCCCAAACCCCAGGGGCACTCGCAATGCCGTCGGAGGTACGCCAAATAAAAATGTGATTCACATTTATTTATTTTTTATTCACATTCTATTCTTTCTTCACATTTTCAAACAGTACATTTTTATTTTCCAACGGGGCTATACATTTGGGTGAGGTTTTTTCTCGCCTAAGTAGCCTCGTTTCACTGACAATACAATTAAACCATCTAGTGTTCAGTGAAATAACAACACAATGTCAAATACAGGTAGCCTAGTCAAATAATGAACATGCAATCACATTAACTGTTATTCTCTCGCGGGGATTCCACTAACGGTCCGTATGTAGCCAAATGTAGCTGCTACTCATGTTGGTATCTGTAGTGATGGCGCAAAAGCCATGACAGGGAGACATAGTGGAGTGGTAACGCGCGTGCAAGCAGTTGCTTCCGACGCCACTTGGGTACACTGCAGCATCCACCGAGAGGCTCTTGCTGCCAAGGGAATGCCTGACAGCTTGAAAGACGTTTTTGGACACTTCAGTGAAAATGGTTAACTTTGTTAAAGAAAGGCCTCTGAACTCTCATTTATTTTCTGCACTTAGCAATGATATGGGCAGTGACCATGTAACGCTTTTACAACATACAAAAGTGAGCTGGTTATCAAGGGGAAAAGTATTGGTCACATTTTTTAAATTGACAGAAGAGCTTAAAGTTTTCTTTACTGACTATAATTTTCACTTGTCTGACCACTTGCATGAGTTTCTCACATGACTAGCCTATCTGGGTGATGTTTTTCTTGTCTGAATGATCTGAATCTAGGATTACAGGGACTCTCTGCAACTATATTCAATGTGCGGGACAAAATTGAGGCTATGATTAAGAAGTTGGAGCTCTTCTCTGCATTAACAAGGACAACACACAGGTCTTTCCATCATTGTATGATTTTTTTGTGTGCAAATGAACTCAAGCTTACGGACAATGTCAAATGTGGTATAGCGAAGCACCTGAGTGAGTTGGGTGTGCAATTACACAGGTACTTTCCTAAAACGGACCACACAAAAAACTGGATTCATTATCCTTTTCATGCCCTGCCTCCAGTCCACTTACCGATATCTGAACAAGAGAGCCTCATTGAAATTGCAACAAGCGGTTCTGTGAAAATTGAATTTAATCAGAAGCCACTGCCAGATTTCTGGATCGGGCTGCGCTCAGAGTATCCTGAGTATCCAAATCGCGCTGTTAAGACACTGATGCCCTTTGCAACCACGTACCTATGTGAGAGTGGATTCTCAGCCCTCACTAGCATGAAAACTAAATACAGGCACAGACTGTGTGGGAAATGATTTAAGACAGAGACTCTCTCCAATACAACCCAACATTGCAGAGGTATATGCATCCATTCAAGCACACCCTTCTCATTAACCTGTGGTGAGTTATTCACAATTTTCAATTAACAAATCAGGTTTTATATGTAAGATGGTTAAAGAGCAAAATGATTGATGATTATCATATTATTATTTGTGCCCTGGTCCTATAAGAGCTCTTTGTCACTTCCCACGAGCTGGGTTGTGACAAAAACTCACACTCATTCTTATGTTTAATAAATGTATCGTATAGTGTTTGTGTGGCAGGCTTACAATGATGGTAAAAAACAACATTTGAGAGTGTGCTGACCCTGGTGCTAGAGGGGGTATGCAGCTGGAGGTTGAATGTTTGAAGGGGTACGGGACTATAAAAAGTTTGGGAACCACTGCTCTAGGGCAACGGTGTCTAGATGGAATTTGTATTCGTGGTCCTGGGAACTGGACCTTTTCTCTCTCATCACCCCTCAAGCTGCCTGCAGGATGGTGTTAAAGTGAATGGTGTAGAGAGGGAACGAACAGGTCAGACTCCAAACACAGCACCCTAGTGTGTGTGTGTGGAAGACAAACACAGCCTTTTAAACAGAGGGAGTCAACTGTCATTACTGACTGACTACAACACTCCTCCTGATTCCCCTAGAGCAGACTGGATTGACATACTGCAGCAGACCTGGCTGACTACAACACTGCTCCTGATTCCCCTAGAGCAGACTGGATTGGCATACTGCAGCACACCTGGCTTGTTTGATTGATCTGGGTGATTGTTTAGTGGTGATGTGTACTGGACTTACTGAGACAGCAGCTTGCAAAACGGATTACTGTGTGTGTGTGTGTGTGTGTGTGTGTGTGTGGATAGGCCTATAGGACTTTACATGGCCTACGTCTGACTCAGCACAATGCTAGGGTTCTGTCACTCCATTCATTTACTCACCTAGACAACACTGATCCTGCCAAGGAGAGGCACAGGGGAGGAGATGGTCACCAATCACAATTGTTTCCACGTCATTTCAACGAAAAACTTAAATGTGATGATGTTGAATCAACGTGGGAAACTGAATGGATTTGCAAAAAGTCATCAACGTAAGGGAATTTAGTCTTTTTTTACCTAACTGTTAAATCCAATGACAGGGTGACTTTTTTGGTTGATTTCACATTAGCTGACAACTCAACCTAATGTAAATGAAAACAAGGTCAATCGTTCTAGATTGGTAATCATTTAACAGCTGCTCTAGCAGAGTAATCCTATTGGCCTGGGACCAGTTTTTTTTTTAAAGTGATCTATCTGTATGTCGGTGTCACGGTTGTCGTCGGTGAAGGAGGACCAAAACGCAGCAGGCATGCGGTTGTTCATTTTGAACATTTATTAAATCAAAACGAACACTCCAAAACGAAACCACGAACAACAAAACAGTCTGGCTAGGCACAAGGCTAAGCTCAGAACAATCTCCCACGAATCACAAACACACCCCAATATATGGGACTCTCAATCAAAGGCAAAGAGAAAACACCTGCCTTCAATTGAGAGTCCCAACCCCAATTAATCAACCATAGAAATACACTCACTAGACTCCACATAGAAATACATAAACCTAGACCATAAACCAAAACCCCAGAAATACTAAATCAAACACCCTTTTAACAAACACACCACCCTAAACCACATAAAACAAATACCCTCTGCCACGTCCTGACCAAACTACAATACTAATTAACCCTTATACTGGCCAGGACGTGACAGTACCCCCCCCTTAAAGGTGCTAACCCCGGAAGCACCTTAAAAACAAAAAAAACAACCCCAAACAACAAAACAAAAATTCCCCTCTACTAAAGGGAGGGAAGGGAGGGTGGCTGCCGTCAACGACGGCACTGTGCTACACCCCCCCCTCCCCAACCCACCTATATCTGGAGGTGGCTCCGGCTCTGGCTGTTCCAGGCAGTCGGGGCAGTCTGGCCGCTCCGGGCAGCTCGGGGCAGTCTGGCCGCGCCGGGCAGCTCGGGGCAGTCTGGCAGCTCGGGGCAGTCTGGCAGCTCGGGGCAGTCTGGCAGCTCGGGGCAGCTCGGGGCAGTCTGGCAGCTCGGGGCAGCTCGGGGCAGTCTGGCAGCTCGGGGCAGTCTGGCCGCTCTGGCAGCTCGGGGCAGTCTGGCCGCTCTGGCGACTGTTGACTGGCGGGCGGCTCTGGCGACTGTTGACTGGCGGGCGGCTCTGGCGACTGTTGACTGGCGGGCGGCTCTGGCGACTGTTGACTGGCGGGCGGCTCTGGCGACTGTTGACTGGCGGGCGGCTCTGGCGACTGTTGACTGGCGGGCGGCTCTGGCGACTGTTGACTGGCGGGCGGCTCTGGCGACTGTTGACTGGCGGGCGGCTCTGGCGACTGTTGACTGGCGGGCGGCTCTGGCGACTGTTGACTGGCGGGCGGCTCTGGCGACTGTTGACTGGCGGGCGGCTCTGGCGACTGTTGACTGGCGGGCGGCTCTGGCGACTGTTGACTGGCGGGCGGCTCTGGTGAATGTTGACTGGCGAGGCTGGGTTTACGCACTTGAAGCCTGGTGCGTGGTGCTGGTACTGGGCGTACCAGATTGGGAACACGCACCTCCAGGCTAGTGCGGGGAGCGGGAACAGGACGAGTCGGACTGGGCTCACGCACCACTGGCTTGGTGCGGGGAGCAGGGACGGGCCGGGCCGGACTGGGGACACGCACCACTAACCTGGTGCGGGGAGCAGGAACCGGCCGGACAGGATTGGGGACATGCACCACTAACCTGGTGCGGGGAGCAGGAACGGGCCGGGCCGGACTGGGGACACGCACCACTAACCTGGTGCGGGGAGCAGGAATGGGCCAGACAGGACTGTGAACACGTACTGGTGACCTGAAGCGTGGAGCCGGTTTAGCCACTCGTCCTGGCTGGATGCCCATCCTAGCACGGCATGTGCTGGGCATGTCCACCGGACGCACCAGGCTGTGCGGGCGCACTGGCGACACAGCGCGCAACTCCGCATACCATGGCTCCTCCTCCAGCTCTTCCCTCTGCAGGTCCTCAATCAACTGTCTCATCTTCGTCTCCTCCTCCGCCGTCATCCCCCACGAGAGCAGTGGTCTGGGCTCTTCCTCTGCCCTTCCGGACCACCCCATTAGCCCCCCCCAAAAAAAAAATTCTTGGGGGTGTCTTCCGGGCCTCCTTGACCGCCGCCTGCGACTCCGTCCACCGGCTAGCTTTACCTCCTCGACCTGGGAATCCTTCCGCCAGGGTCCTTTCCCCGACTTGATCTCCTCCCAGGTCCAGAACTCCTTCCCCTCGCGAGCCCATCTCTCGCGCTCCTTTCTCTGCTGCTTGGTCCATTGTTGGTGGGAGATTCTGTCACGGTTGTCGTCGGTGAAGGAGGACCAAAACGCAGCAGGCATGCGGTTGTTCATTTTGAACATTTATTAAATCAAAACGAACACTCCAAAACAACAAAACGAAACCACGAACAACAAAACAGTCTGGCTAGGCACAAGGCTAAGCTCAGAACAATCTCCCACGAATCACAAACACACCCCAATATATGGGACTCTCAATCAAAGGCAAAGAGAAAACACCTGCCTTCAATTGAGAGTCCCAACCCCAATTAATCAACCATAGAAATACACTCACTAGACTCCACATAGAAATACATAAACCTAGACCATAAACCAAAACCCCAGAAATACTAAATCAAACACCCTTTAACCAAACACACCACCCTGAACCACATAAAACAAATACCCTCTGTCACGTCCTGACCAAACTACAATACTAATTAACCCTTATACTGGCCAGGACGTGACAGTCGGCTATCGGATTGGACTCAATTAATAGAAATAGAATGAATAGAACGGGAGTCTCCATTCAAGTCAATGATTCGTCCGCTCTATTCATTATATTTCTATGCATTTAATCCTATCCGATAGGCGAAATCCAGATAGATATTTCTTTTTTGAACTGGGCCCTGAAGATTAGCTGTATAAATTACAGTGATGTGAAAAATACACTCAATCTCCTCCAGCCTCAGACTGTCAGACATGACTACAGTAAGAGATCTAGATCCTGTCAAGCAGAACATCACTTCAGCATTCTCTGAACAGAATGGTCTTGACTACAGTAAGAGATCTACATCCTGTCAAGCAGAACATCACTTCAGCATTCTCTGAACAGAATGGTCTTGACTACAGTAAGAGATCTACATCCTGTCAAGCAGAACATCACTTCAGCATTCTCTGAACAGAATGGTCATGACTACAGTAAGAGATCTAGATCCTGTCAAGCAGAACATCACTTCAGCATTCTCTGAACAGAATGGTCACATAGAAATGTATAGCTTAGAACAGACATGATTATCAGTCAGGTAGAATTGGCAATCATGTTAGCTTTATTCAATATATTTCTATCTACCAGTTTCAGAAATATTTGAGTCTCACTGAATAACACACACTAGTTGTTTGCATTCTATCAATTAACAGGAAATTAAAAATAAGAAATTCAAGAAGAGAGATGACAGCAGCCACCTTGATGATCAGTTCAACCTCAGGTTATTTTCCTGGGAGAAAATAAAAAAATGCAATTGAGTCAGTGTTCTTGCAATTTACATAATTTCTGTTGCTAATCACATAATCAAATTTGTCTCTGGCAACATATCGGTTTAGGATGTGTTTGCTATAACAAGCCATCTTCAATGCAGGCCCAATCTCAACACTGTTTTTCTAATGTATTTCTGTCATGGATTATGGTAGCTAGTTCTAGTTCCCACAGAGATCATGGAGCACTGGGCAAAAACTGGTTGAATAAATGTTATTTCCACCTCATTCCAACCCAATAATTCATTGTGATGTTGAATCAATGTGGAAAACTGATTGAATTTGAAGTCA
The DNA here is from genome assembly GCF_901001165.1 of Salmo trutta. Taxonomy (NCBI): domain Eukaryota; kingdom Metazoa; phylum Chordata; class Actinopteri; order Salmoniformes; family Salmonidae; genus Salmo; species Salmo trutta. Next base: position 4,373,542 of record NC_042993.1, on the reverse strand, counting down.
TCAACATAAGGCAATTTCTTATTTTTTCACCCAATGGCATGGTGACATTTTCTGTTGATTTCACACGTTAGTTAACAACTCAACCAAATCTGTGCCCAGTGGGTGTGCTGCTGTTCAACAAAAATAACTTGGGTGCGGTATGCAACACATACTAAAAGGAGTAAGAAAGCATTGTAACAAAAGGTATGGGTTCAGAGGAATTGAGTTGGGTCATTTGGTCTTCACATCCCTGTAGTGACTTGATAAGAGCTGGGTGTGACAGTATGCTGTGGTCTCAGCGCTGAATTCCTGGGAGGCCAGAGCTTCCTCATTTGTCAAATTGTGTAAAAGCTCCAGACTTCGGTTAACCCATTGGTATCATCTAATTTTTGAAAGATGTTTCGAGAGACCATCTCAAACAAAAGACCAACTCACACAGAGAGGAGAGAGAGAGAGAGAGAGACGTTCATTATTCAAGTCTAAGGTGTGTTGTAGAACTTGTGAGAGCTGCACCATAAATCACTGAGGGTTAGAGCCTATTTGAGTAGTTCTATTTGCAATACACACTCTTAGAAAGAAAGGTGCAATCTAGAACCTAAAAGGGTTCTTCGGCTGTCACCGTAGGAGAACCATTTGAAGAACCCTTTTTGGTTCCAGGTAGAACCCTTTTTGGTTGCATGTAGAACCCTTTCAACAGAGGGATCTAAATGGAACAGCCAAAGAACCCTTTTTTCTAATAGGCTGACCACACCGCTCACATCGCGTGCGCGAGTGTTGCAAAATAAATGTAGGAATCTATGTTATTCAATTATTGCACCCACACTGCTCGCGAGCGTCTGCGTTGCCAAGGGCTAAAATACAAGTCATTCCTATTTCTGACGCAGATCGCACTGCAAGTCCTGCCTCTCCATCTCCTCATTGGTTTATAGAAGCAGGTACCCACGTGCCATCTCCTCATTGGTTATACCCACGTGGGTGATTGAAAGACGAACTGTTGCCGGTTGTCGTGGTAATACTATGAAAGTTTAGATGCCAATCACCATATAAGTTAAACGATGAAAAAGCCTGGAAGGAGAGATGACTAGAAATGATTCGGTTGACCATTTTTATGTGTGGATTAATTGAGTAGAGGACCTTGTGCATTTCAGGTAAAATAACAACCTAATGTTTATATCCCAGGACAAATCAGCTAGCAACAGCAAGCTAGCTAAATAGGACAAATTAGCTCGCAAGTGCAAGCTAACTAGCTAAATTGCCATACATGTTTAATGCTTTTCGACCTGTCCCCAAATTAATGTCATTGGTTCAGAGTTTGTTTTGATATTTGAACCTGCGTGTCGTGATCGCGTTTGGTGTGGGGGGACAAAATAAATGTATGCACGATGGCACACGCACGCAGCCGGTTATGGTTCCGTGTAAGACTGCAGTTTAGCGAAAGTCATTCCCACAAGCACTTTCCCATTGGACTAATAAGTCTAAGGCCATTCCCTGTAGTTCTTTAACTACGGACCACCGTTCTTCTTGACAAGAACACTATTGACTGATGGTTCTATATTCTTAGTAAAGACTAACTGACAGAGTATAAAATGTTTTTGCTTCCAGATCTTTCCTTGCTTGTATTACAATGTGTTGAACACTTGACAGCCTTGTTGTCTTAATACACACATTGACGTTTACATAACTGTTTTGAATAAATCACTGTTGATGGGCTTTCCAGGCCTTCTATACCCCCCAGAAGACACAATTCAACTCCCCATCCACTCGTCATTGAATCGCTGCTGGCTGATTTACACAGCAGATCTCCAAACCAATGTTAAAACAACAACATTTGACAAGGTATTCGATAGCGCTAGCCTTTTCTCAGAGTGTACCTTGCCAAGGTTAATATTGAAAAAGGGATCCATAATGAATTGTGCCTGTCATTGATCTGGGTTCTGCCTGATACGTGCTGTTTAGTGAGCCTTCTAAAAAGTCAAGTAGAGTACAGTAGGTATCCCGAGTGGCGCAGCGGTCTAAGGCACTGCATCTCAGAGCGAGAGGTGTCACTACAGACCCTGGTTCGATTCCAGGCTGTATCACAACCCGCCGTGATTGGGAGTCCCATAGGGCGGTGCACAATTGGCCCAGTGTTGTCCCAAGTTAGGGTTTGGCCGGGGTAGGCCATCATTGTGAATAAGAATTTGTTCTTAACTGACTGGCCTAGTTAAAGGTTCAATAATAAAATAAAATAGGTATGCATGACCAAGCTCAGTAGGCCTCTTTTCTCCACTGAGAGCCTATCATCACAATACAGTGAGAGACAGAGAAATAACTACAAACAGATGGTAAATTTGCGTTTTTACACCATAAGTCTGGTTAATGAAAATTCCATCGATGAATCCACATAGATAAGTTGAGAATTTGAAGACCTGAGGTTCCCTGAGGCAAAGTGAGATTGCAAGGTTAGCCTGTTCCTTCATCTACATATTATCAATCTGTATCTGTGTAATGTAATTACATACAATGGCAGTGAACATCTGATCATCTCAAATCTAATTGAACGGAAGGCTTGTCTATGCCTGAGATTGGAATTTGTTCAAAACATTGTGACGCAATACATAACAGCTGGATCGCCCTCTGGAGGGGCTGTGTCGACATCAGAAGGTACATTTTCTACACAACAAAATCTCGGCTTACATTTGTCGACAATCTCTGCCTTCATTGATTTGACTAGTGATTTGACTACAGTTGATTTGACTACAGTTGATTTGACTATTGTTGTCAGGACATGGAGGTGAAAGAAACCCAGGTCTTTGACTGTGTGGTTTCATTCACATGGTTTTGCCTACTCCACCAGGACCACATCTATAGGGTTAGTTAGTGTATGGCAGATATTGCACCGTGTGTACCCGTATCATCATGGGCAGAAACATAGACATCTATTCTCACACCCACATTATAACTCTACTGATATTTCTGGTTATTACAAGCCATTAGATGTGACGAGATGACTCATATCAGAAGACTAGCCCTGAAGCAGCACATTCTCTGAGGTATACCTCGGTGTCCTGGAATTTATCAGGTAACATTGACAAACAAGGTAGACTATGGGTTCTTCTGAGGGTTGAACACTCAGTACAACGTTCTGTATGGTTCTCCTGCTCTCTATACCCCTGTATGATTCCTCTACAAAAAAATGCTGATGTCACTAGTAACATGATGTTCATGCTACAAACAACTTTTACCTGTCTGGGACGTTTCACATGCAGCTGCGTGCACGGCCATGACATGAGAAACTTCCTGCCCTTATCTCAGGCACACTGACTCACTCTTCTTGAGACAGACACACGTTCAGTTCTCAGCCAAACAAGCCTACCACTGCTTCTCAAAAACTGTCAGTTGTATTATGGATATAAATATAGCACACGTACCTCCATTTCCGCAGCCCAGGATATTCCAGAACTGCATATTTGTAGGCTATTTACATGTAAGAGTATTTCCAACTGGTGCAAATCACTTCTGTCAGTGCTACTGAGCTGATAACCTGACACCCTCTTACCAACACACCTGGCCCCTCCTCCTACTGGCTTCCAAACTCCTCCCTTTACACACTAGCTTTAACTTGTTACACCAGCAGGCATGGCGGCAACAATGATACTGATCGTGGAAACAAACAAAAACAATGGATGATTCAGGCATGCAGATAAAATAATGCTGCTTGCCTGCAATCATATGCAGTCAACAAATCAAAAAAACTGAAACAAGAATCATTACAGTTTATGAGCAGTCTCTCCTATTTGCACTGTAGCAGTAACTGAAGAAAGCTCAATATCTGTGAACCTCTTCACACAATTATGGTTAATATACATGTTTTGTTACGTCGTAATTTAGTTGTTGCCTTGTAATTGCCTATGGAGTTTAGCAGTTTTTTTGTTATTAGACAAATGGAACAAGGAACAGTCTACCTTCGACTTGTGTAATTACATCAGCGTGTCAAATACAGAGGATACTAGGGTCTCCTCTAATCGTCCCCTTTTCCCCTGCAAGTAACGTTATACATTAGTCAGGTCATTTAAACAACTGCATGCAGAATGGCTGGGGCTGAGCCGGCTACGGAACTATATAATGCAATGACATACAATGTAGCGAGCTCTCCAAACAACCATGAGAGTTGTTACAATTTGTAACAATGTTGTAATCGCTTGTTTTGTTTTAAACTAGCAACATTGTATCATTTCCCTAATGTTGCCACTCGAAATGTAGCCACTCGCTGCACACTATGTGAATAAGACATTCTGTGTTCCCTGAACCTTGCACCTAGGCGTGAGAGATTCGGACACGGCACCACTGTTTGCAGAAACATGTATATTCATGTGCATAAAGGATATATCCCCCTTTTCGCCATCAAATAAAACCGTATTTTCTCCACCAAAAACGCAAATTAAAGTAGGCTAACTGAAAGCTCCGACTCTCACTACAACCCATTGTCAATGACTGGGGTCTTTCTATGCTAACTGGCTAATGTTAAAGTTATTTAATATCCTCCACATCATTCAAAAATGTATAAGGCCACGTAATACTCACGTATATCTTTACTATCGAAGATCCACCTCCACTATTTCCGTTAACCGGTCTCCTATCCTGCAAATATGTGTATTACAATCCCGTATTAACCGTATAGCTGTGAGTAGTTCGCTCTCCGTTTCGGTTTCTCCACAACACGGTGCTCTAGCTCCCTACTCTCGGTAACCACTGACACAGTAGCACTGCATCCTAATAGTTCCAATATGGCTGACGTGTAGTGACCATGTAGTGACCAGGTAGTGACCAGGTAGTGACCATGTAGTGACCATGTAGTGACCAGGTAGTGACCATGCCCAGTAGAAACGGCCGGAGAGTTCAGTGGACTCACTGACCATCTCAGCTGGCAAAACGCAAATTCATAACTCGTTCTACTTGTAAATAGCTTTTCACATGACAATTACATCAGTGAGAGTGGCAGTACTTCACAAAACCTTATTTTCTTATACTAAAGTGACTAATACAATTTTCATAAATGTTTCATAAAATGTCAACATTGATATTACAAATAGCTAAATACATTAGAAATATTATTTTGCAATGCAAAAAAATGCTTTGACAACAGAGTTCTCTGTGGTTAAATAGACTCACATTTACATGCCATTCACACCCACCCAGACACAGCAAGAGAACTCTGTGTTTCCATTGTCTAACAGACACATCCCTAAACATTCCTTTCATTAACCTCCATGCATAATACTACAACACACAGCAAGCCAGGCCCATAGCAGAGACCCAGTCGGCGTACTAAATGGCACCCTATTCCCTAAATAGTGCAGTAATTTTGCCCATAGCCCTGATCAAAAGTAGTGCACTTTATAGGGAATAGGGTGCCATTTGGGACGCATCCCCAGGGTGCATAATTGTTATATATATATATTTTTTTAATGTAACCTTTATTTAAACTAGGCAAGACAGTTGAGAAAAAAATATTATTTACATCGACGGCCTACACCTGGACGATGCTGGACCAATTGTGCGCCACCTTATGGGACTCTGAATCATGGCTGGTTGTGATACAGCCTGGAATCGAACCAGGGTGTTTATAGTGACACCTCTAGTACTGAAATGAGTGCCTTAGACCGCTGCGCCACTCGAGAGCCCATTATAGCAGCCTCCCACCACCCTCGGCCAGACCACTGAATCCCTGCCCACAACGTTGACGGGAAGATGAGGATCGCAATGCCTGCCATAGTAAGATACAAAATCAGTGATCTGTTCGCTGTTCATACCCAAAGCAACCTCGCTCTAAAGGGCTAACTAAGACTTATTCACTGAAGAACTAACCCTCTGTCACGTTCGTCGTATGAAGGAAACCAAGGTGCAGGGTGGTTGGCGAACATTTTTCCTTTTATTAAAATTAACACCCTCAAAATAACAAAATACAAAAACACGAACGTAAAGTCTTGCAGGCTTCTAAGCAGCTATACAAAAACAACATCCCACAATCCCAGGTGGGAAAAGGGCTGCCTAAGTATGATCCCCAATCAGAGACAACGATAGACAGCTGCCTCTGATTGGGAATCATACCCGGCCAACAAAGAAATAGAAAATCTAGAATGTTCCCACCCTGACCTAACCAAACATAGAGAATAATAAGGGTCTCTACGGTCAAGGCGTGACACCCTCAGTGCCTATAGGATGGGGTGAAGCACACGCTAACTGTTCAGCAGATGATTTTAGATGACAATGGTTTGTATTCAATACCTATTTCAGCCTTCTCTGTAAATGAAAGAAAGGCTGACTTGCATGAATGAGTATAGGAATAAAAAAAAATAACTGTACAATCATTTTTTTATTGTATGTGACAGCTAAGACATGGGTGAGGCGGAAATATGAATCTGAAAGCATACATTTAGTGTATCCAGAATATTGTTAGTGAAATACATCCAAACGTTGTGAAACAGTCAGAGAAATGCTATTACATCATCATCCAGTATATAAAGGCAGACCCCAACGTAAAGAGAACAGAGGATGACAGGGTTCTTCATGATCATGTAATTCCCTGAGCCTCACTGTCCACTGTATACTGTCTACGTCCCTAATGGCACCCTATTCTCTATAGGGCCCTGGTCAAAAGTAGTGTATGTAGGGAATAGCAGGGTCTCACAAGGATTTTTGAACAAGGTGGTGCTGCTGAGTACGGCAAGGGGGGGGGGGGGGGGTTTAGACCACAAGGTGGAGCAGCATAGTGGGGTTTGGGGGCAGACCACAAGGTGGAGCAGCGTGGTGGGGTTGGGGGGAGACCACAAGGTGGAGCAGCGTGGTGGGGTTGGGGGGCAGACCACAAGGTGGAGCAGCGTGGTGGGGTTGGGGGGAGACCACAAGGTGGAGCAGCGTGGTGGGGTTGGGGGGGGAGACCACAAGGTGGAGCAGCGTGGTGGGGTTGGGGGGCAGACCACAAGGTGGAGCAGCGTGGTGGGGTTGGGGGGCAGACCACAAGGTGGAGCAGCGTGGTGGGGTTGGGGGGAGACCACAAGGTGGAGCAGCGTGGTGGGGTTGGGGGGGAGACCACAAGGTGGAGCAGCGTGGTGGGGTTGGGGGGGCAGACCACAAGGTGGAGCAGCGTGGTGGGGTTGGGGGGGCAGACCACAAGGTGGAGCAGCGTGGTGGGGTTGGGGGGCAGACCACAAGGTGGAGCAGCGTGGTGGGGTTGGGGGGGAGACCACAAGGTGGAGCAGCGTGGTGGGGTTGGGGGGCAGACCACAAGGTGGAGCAGCGTGGTGGGGTTGGGGGGCAGACCACAAGGTGGAGCAGCGTGGTGGGGTTGGGGGGGAGACCACAAGGTGGAGCAGCGTGGTGGGGTTGGGGGGCAGACCACAAGGTGGAGCAGCGTGGTGGGGTTGGGGGGCAGACCACAAGGTGGAGCAGCGTGATGGGGTTTGGGGGCAGACCACAAGGTGGAGCAGCGTGGTGGGGTTGGGGGGCAGACCACAAGGTGGAGAAGCGTGGTGGGGTTGGGGGGGAAACCACAAGGTGGAGCAGCGTGGTGGGGTTGGGGGGGAGACCACAAGGTGGAGCAGCGTGGTGGGGTTGGGGGGCAGACCACAAGGTGGAGCAGCGTGGTGGGGTTGGGGGGAGACCACAAGGTGGAGCAGCGTGGTGGGGTTGGGGGGAGACCACAAGGTGGAGCAGCGTGGTGGGGTTGGGGGGCAGACCACAAGGTGGAGCAGCGTGGTGGGGTTGGGGGGGAGACCACAAGGTGGAGCAGCGTGGTGGGGTTGGGGGGCAGACCACAAGGTGGAGCAGCGTGGTGGGGTTGGGGGGGAGACCACAAGGTGGAGCAGCGTGGTGGGGTTGGGGGGGAGACCACAAGGTGGAGCAGCGTGGTGGGGTTGGGGGGGAGACCACAAGGTGGAGCAGCGTGGTGGGGTTGGGGGGCAGACCACAAGGTGGAGCAGCGTGGTGGGGTTGGGGGGGAGACCACAAGGTGGAGCAGCGTGGTGGGGTTGGGGGGCAGACCACAAGGTGGAGCAGCGTGGTGGGGTTGGGGGGAGACCACAAGGTGGAGCAGCGTGGTGGGGTTGGGGGGGAGACCACAAGGTGGAGCAGCGTGGTGGGGTTGGGGGGCAGACCACAAGGTGGAGCAGCGTGGGACCATTTGGGACACAGACGTGGAAGGATGTGAAAAACAAAATGGCCAACCTTGAGTCTTTAATACAGGAAAAGCACATTTTAGAACAAAGCTTTGAAAAAACATTTAGAAGCTCACTGTCTCTCTGAGGTGTTCAGGGAAAATAAGAACAATTTATAGTCTATAGCAGGGACGTTCAACTCTGACCCTACGAGGTCCAGAGCCTGCTGCTTTTCTGTTCTACCTGCTAATTCATTACAACCACCTGATGTCCCAGGTCTAAATCAGTCCCTGATTAGAGGGGAACAATAAAACAAAGCAGTGGAACTGGCTTCCAGGTTCAGAGTTGAGTTTGAGGGCCTTTCTTTCTTCAGACCTGTAGGACTCCTCAGGGTCTGCAGGACTCTTCCTCTAACCTGGTCCCACATCTGTTTCTGCTGTTTAGGAAACTCCTGTCATTGTTGTGCCAAACATTTTATTCACTTAAAAGATTTGGCAAAACCACACAAACAGATACTGGACCGGGCTACTCGTCCTCTACTCAACCTTCCAAATGGCGATTTTTCCATCCTGGCAGGCGGAGCCGCTGAGTACATAGCGGCCCTCTGCAGAGCACAGTGCCTGGACACTGTCTGTGTGGGCCATCAGCTCCTTCTCTACACTGTGGCTCTCTGTGTCCACTATGTAGATCTTCCCACTCCTCCTGCACTGGTCAGGGCTCGGCCCGCTGCAGCCAACCCAGATCTGGACGAGGGAGGGGGAGGAGACAAACAATGAAGAGAAGCTTGTTGAGGATTTGCAGTTGTACTGTGACATTTACTACTGAAATTAAAATCAGCGTTCGCTCTGGACACTCTGATCATTACTATGAGAAAGAAGATAAATGAATGATGGTAGGGTGGAATGTACGGTATCATTTCTAAGTACTGTACTATTTTACCTGCTACTTTACAAGCTTTTGTAGAAATTGCAACACCTGAGAAAGACTGTTGTTGACATAATCTTATGAATGTGTTTTGTATGTGTTAATAGTAATGTGTTAAAGAGGTTCTTATGTTGGTACCATTCCAATAAAGTGTTACCAGCAAAACATGCAAAGAACAGCAGGTGTCCAACTGAGAACATTATTTTCTCACCTGATTCTTAACCTTGATCATACAGTTGACCCCTGTACAGTTCTGCAGCTGCACCCTCAGGAAAGGCTTGGTCAGGTCTTTACAGTGCCACAGACAGAGTTCGTCAGAATCAGAACAGCTCGTCCACAACTGGCCCCTCTGAAAGAAACACACAGTGGACTGGTTTAGGCATCAGCTCATGACACTCTCATGACAAGCAAACTGACTGTTGGAAGGCTGCAAAAATACATAGTGTCTGGCTTGATTATTGAGACCGCTTGGAGACCATGGTGAAGGCCTAGCATGAGATAAAGATCTTGGTTCAGTGAAATCCCCAAGGTGAAGGCCTAGCATGAGATAAAGATCTTGGATCAGTGAAATCCCCAAGGTGAAGGCCTAGCATGAGATAAAGATCTTGGTTCAGTGAAATCCCCAAGGTGAAGGCCTAGCATGAGATAAAGATCTTGGTTCAGTGAAATCCCCAAGGTGAAGGCCTAGCATGAGATAAAGATCTTGGTTCAGTGAAATCCCCAAGGTGAAGGCCTAGCATGAGATAAAGATCTTGGTTCAGTGAAATCTCCAAGATGAAGGGAACATGGGCCTACTACCTCTAAGAAGAGGATGAGGCTGCTGAACTCAGTGGGCATGTTCTGTAGATCCTCAGGAAGTGTCATCTTACGATGTGGCGTTCCGTTCTTCCTCAGTTCAACGATGCCGTCTCTGGCACCTAGTCAACATAACAACAGATAGAAACAAAACAAACAAAAGTTTCTGTCTAGATGCTTTGCTGTTGTTAGCATGTTATCTTGTGGTCAGTTGACACACTGTTAATTGATCACTGGCAGGGTATACAATACATAGGAGTATATAAAATAATAATAATAATATACAGTTAGAGTAACTATGACTGAGTGAGTTTACTTACAGTACCACAGTGTTCCATTGAAGAGCTGAATGGACATAAGCCTATCACAGGTCAGTTGAAACTGCTTTTTCACTTTTAGTGTTGAGAGGTCCCACAGAATGACTGTTCCATCGGCACTACAGGAGTATGTCTGGCTGGGAGGGAGGAGAGGGACAGTTGGATTAAAACAAGCACCATGTAGAAGCCTGATTGTGGTCTAACTACTGATGATTCACTGAGGGCAAAGTAATGTGTAGTTTAAGTACACTGCTGCCATCTGCTGGTTGGAAATAGGCATCAGAACACTGAACACCACGTTCTAAGAGCCTTTCAAAATGATACTGGGGTGAGGTCAGTTAGAAGAACTACTTTCTGCAAAAAGTGCATTGGTCATTTGAACAGGCAGTTCTAACACATTATCCTTCCTTCAACATAGAATCCTGAGCATCACACATGGGTTAACAGTTTGTGAGGGTGAAGCGACTGTAGCATGAAGAGGACTCCAACTGTGTCCCAAATGGTACCCTAATCCCTACACACATAGTGCACAAATGTTTACCATATGGGCCCTGCTCAAAAGGAGTTCCCTACAGTATATAGGGAATAGGGTGCCCTCAGGGACACAGACATATGGTACTATATGTGTAACATTTTACCTCATCTTGTCACTCTCCTCCAGGGCAAAGTCCATAACCTCATGCCGGTGCTCTGTCAGCTGCTTATTGCAGGACATGCTGCAAGTGTCAATTATGTAAATGATGGAATCCTGGGAGCCAATCCATACTTGATCCTGGTCCAATCCCAGCATGCAGTTCTGTGCACATAATAAAGCCACGTATTCAGCACATAAAGTGCATCCCAAATGGCACCTATTCCCTTTATAGTGCACTACTTTCATCTAAGACCCATAGGACAATTGTCAAAAGAAGTGCACTATATAGGGAATAGGGTGCCATTTTGGACGCATTATACATACATATCCAGGTTTAATCACTGTCATGTGAATGGTAGGCACTCCTGTTCATGCCTCATGAGACCACAGAAAGTAGGAAACACTATCAACAGAAGAAAAAGAGAGAGAGAGAAAGAGAGAGTGAAACAGTGCTAGAGAGGGAGAGAGAGAGAACAAGTGAAACAGAACTAGAGGGGGGAGAGAGAACACGAGTGAAACAGAGAGCTAGAGAGAGGGAGAGAATGAGTGAAACAGAGAGCTAGAGTGAGGGTGAGAGAGAGAGGGAGAGAAAGAGAGGGAGAGCTAGAGATCACTGTGTACTTAATTCAATAAAACAATTTATTTTCAAAGGCTATCTGTAAGCAATTTCACAGAAACAAAGGACATGTTCCAATATCCACACTAGCATATAACCCTTAGAATGCATGGCCAAATCCAATGCTTCTCTCTAAGTGTTCTGCTACTGTAATGTGGATATTGGAACAGAGCCTAATAGGAAGGCTCAGGCGATAGTCCAGGGAGAGCGCAGGGGAAATGGTATGTGTCTGCTTGCAGACATCATACCAGTTGGGAGGATCCCACTTGAATACAATTCTGCTGCATGGACCAGCTGGCTGCATCAAACACAACCACCCTCCCACCACTGAGGGCACACCACAGCTTGGGGTTCCCATCTCCGTCTACCTCCGAGTAACTCAACTGGCCTGGATAAACAGAGAGAGAGAGAGACTGTAGTCAGTCACAGCAATTCAGCTTTTAGCTGTGAATGTCTACATCAAAATACAAATACACTAAACCTTAAACGTACAATCCATGGGTCAGCCAGTCAATGGATACTCCCACAGGCATATAGATTATATGTATGCGGTATATACTGTAGCTCTGCATTACAACATAGAATATGTTGGGTTTTTTCACTGCCTTTGAGATCATACTATTATATTTTTGGCAACTTTTACTTCACTACAGAAAGAAAATAATGTACTTATTACTCCATACATTTTTCCCTGGACACCCAAAAGTACTCATTACATTTAGACAGGAAAGTGGTCCCATTCACACACTTATCAAGACAACATCCCTGGTCATCCCTACTGCCTCTGATCTGGCGGACTCAGTAAACACAAATGCTTTGTTTGTACATTATGTCTTGGAGTGTTGGAGTGTGCCCCTGGCTATCCGTCAATAAAAATAAAAATATTAAAATTAGGCCGTCTGGTTTAATATAAGGAATTTGAAATGATTTATACTTTTACCTTTGATACTGAAGTACATTTTATTCCATTTACTTTTGATACTCAAGTATTTTTAAAACCAAATACTTTCAGACTTTTACTCAAGTAGGTTTTTACTGGGTGACTTTTACTTCTGTCATTTTCTATTAAGGTATCTTTACATTTACTCAAGTATGACACCAATACTTTTTCCACCACTGGATGTGGCTGGGGGTTATAGCATTTCTTTCACATGACCCATCAATTTGACAAGTGTGTCTGGGTATGCGTCATCTAATATTTATAAAGTATTTTATCTGGACACTTTGTTTACCTGGAATTTTTCCTTATTGTAGGCTACTACCACTTTTAGTCTTAATCTTTACTACACTACTCACTGTTTAGCATATGACCTCACATGTGAATCCTTAAATAGATGGGTGTGGCTGGCTTCAGAGGGTGTGAAAGATGCTGAATGGGTGTAGACAAAGGAGAGCTCTCCAAAACATTCAAAAGGCCCTTTTCTCAAAAAAGGTGAGTTTACAAGTTTATCAACTTGCAGAATTACTTTCCCATTGTTCCTCAAAAATGCAGTGTATGATATACCATTTTGTAGCTCTGAGCCTCTACTTTTAACCAATGTAAAAAAAACAATTTCAAATGTTGAGCTGATCAGTGATATATTACGTGTTGTTGACTCATACTGTACAGTAGAACAAGTTCATAAGTTACCACACCTGACAAGTGTGAAGAAATGAGACAGACTTTGACAATACATGGCACATGTACTCATCTACATAAACAGCTGAGAATAGACAAATAATTATGCTTGTCTGAATGCTTTCCACCAATGTGTATTTGCAGCCAACTATTACAGTTTCAAAGCTCCTCTGGTTTCCACTCAGATGTGTTGGGACACGCACCTTACAGGACATGTTAGGACATGCACCTTACAGGACATGCACCTTCCAGGACATGTTAGGACATGCACCTTACAGGACATGTTAGGACATGCACCTTCCAGGACATGTTAGGACATGCACCTTACAGGACATGTTAGGACACGCACCTTACAGGACATGTTAGGACACGCACCTTACAGGACATGTTAGGACACGCACCTTACAGGACATGTTAGGACACGCACCTTACAGGACATGTTAGGACACGCACCTTACAGGACATGTTAGGACACGCACCTTACAGGACATGTTAGGACACGCACCTTACAGGACATGTTAGGACAGGCACCTTACAGGACATGTTAGGACACGCACCTTACAGGACATGTTATGACGCGCACCTTACAGGACATGCACCTTCCAGGACATGTTAGGACACGCACCTTCCAGGACATGTTAGGACATGCACCTTCCAGGACACGTTAGGACACGCACCTTATAGGACACGCTAGGACATGCACCTTACAGGACATGCTAGGACATGCACCTTACAGGACATGCTAGGACATGCACCTTACAGGACACGTTAGGACATGCACCTTACAGGACACGTTAGGACATGCACCTTACAGGACACGTTAGGACATGCACCTTACAGGACATGTTAGGACATGCACCTTACAGGACATGTTAGGACACGCACCTTACAGGACATGTTAGGACACGCACCTTACAGGACATGTTAGGACACGCACCTTCCAGGACATGTTAGGACACGCACCTTCCAGGACATGTTAGGACACGCACCTTCCAGGACATGTTAGGACACGCACCTTCCAGGACATGTTAGGACACGCACCTTCCAGGACACGTTAGGACACGCACCTTACAGGACACGCTAGGACATGCACCTTACAGGACATGTTAGGACATGCTCCTTATAGGACACGTTAGGACATGCTCCTTACAGGACACGTTAGGACATGCACCTTACAGGACACGCTAGGACATGCACCTCACATGACACGTTAGGACATGCACCTTACAGGACACGCTAGGACATGCACCTTACAGGACACGCTAGGACATGCACCTTACAGGACACGTTAGGACATGCACCTTACAGGACACGCTATTACATGCACCTTACAGGACACGCTAGGACATGCACCTTACAGGACACGTTAGGACATGCACCTTACAGGACATGCTAGGACATGCACCTTACAGGACACGCTAGGACATGAACTTAACTGGCATGTAAACAGCTTCTATCTTACAGGCAGATACATCAGAGTGAAGATAAGAGACTGAAACTATGATAGAAACTCAGCTGTCTGTTTCCCCTCACCTGGTGTGTAGAGTAATAGAAACTCAGCTGTCTGTTTCCCCTCACCTGGTGTGTAGAGTAATAGAAACTCAGCTGTCTGTTTCCCCTCACCTGGTGTGTAGAGTAATAGAAACTCAGCTGTCTGTTTCCCCTCACCTGGTGTGTAGAGTAATAGAAACTCAGCTGTCTGTTTCCCCTCACCTGCTGTGTAGAGTAATAGAAACTCAGCTGTCTGTTTCCCCTCACCTGCTGTGTAGAGTAATAGAAACTCAGCTGTCTGTTTCCCCTCACCTGGTGTGTAGAGTAATAGAAACTCAGCTGTCTGTTTCCCCTCACCTGGTGTGTAGAGTAATAGAAACTCAGCTGTCTGTTTCCCCTCACCTGGTGTGTAGAGTAATAGAAACTCAGCTGTCTGTTTCCCCTCACCTGGTGTGTAGAGTAATAGAAACTCAGCTGTCTGTTTCCCCTCACCTGGTGTGTAGAGTAATAGAAACTCAGCTGTCTGTTTCCCCTCACCTGGTGTGTAGAGTAATAGAAACTCAGCTGTCTGTTTCCCCTCACCTGGTGTATAGAGTAATAGAAACTCAGCTGTCTGTTTCCCCTCACCTGGTGTGTAGAGTAATAGAAACTCAGCTGTCTGTTTCCCCTCACCTGGTGTGTAGAGTAATAGAAACTCAGATGTCTGTTTCCCCTCACCTGGTGTGTAGAGTAATAGAAACGCAGCTGTCTGTTTCCCCTCACCTGGTGTGTAGAGTAATAGAAACGCAGCTGTCTGTTTCCCCTCACCTGGTGTGTAGAGTAATAGAAACTCAGCTGTCTGTTTCCCCTCACCTGGTGTGTAGAGTAATAGAAACTCAGCTGTCTGTTTCCCCTCACCTGGTGTGTAGAGTAATAGAAACTCAGATGTCTGTTTCCCCTCACCTGGTGTGTAGAGTAATAGAAACTCAGCTGTCTGTATCCCCTCACCTGCTGTGTAGAGTAATAGAAACTCAGCTGTCTGTTTCCCCTCACCTGGTGTGTAGAGTAATAGAAACTCAGCTGTCTGTTTCCCCTCACCTGCTGTGTAGAGTAATAGAAACTCAGCTGTCTGTTTCCCCTCACCTGGTGTGTAGAGTAATAGAAACTCAGCTGTCTGTTTCCCCTCACCTGGTGTGTAGAGTAATAGAAACTCAGCTGTCTGTTTCCCCTCACCTGCTGTGTAGAGTAATAGAAACTCAGCTGTCTGTTTCCCCTCACCTGGTGTGTAGAGTAATAGAAACTCAGCTGTCTGTATCCCCTCACCTGCTGTGTAGAGTAATAGAAACTCAGCTGTCTGTTTCCCCTCACCTGGTGTGTAGAGTAATAGAAACTCAGCTGTCTGTTTCCCCTCACCTGCTGTGTAGAGTAATAGAAACTCAGCTGTCTGTTTCCCCTCACCTGGTGTGTAGAGTAATAGAAACTCAGCTGTCTGTTTCCCCTCACCTGGTGTGTAGAGTAATAGAAACTCAGCTGTCTGTTTCCCCTCACCTGCTGTGTAGAGTAATAGAAACTCAGCTGTCTGTTTCCCCTCACCTGGTTTGTAGAGTAATAGAAACTCAGCTGTCTGTTTCCCCTCACCTGGTGTGTAGAGTAATAGAAACTCAGCTGTCTGTTTCCCCTCACCTGCTGTGTAGAGTAATAGAAACTCAGCTGTCTGTTTCCCCTCACCTGCTGTGTAGAGTAATAGAAACTCAGCTGTCTGTTTCCCCTCACCTGCTGTGTAGAGTAATAGAAACGCAGCTGTCTGTTTCCCCTCACCTGGTGTGTAGAGTAATAGAAACTCAGCTGTCTGTTTCCCCTCACCTGGTGTGTAGAGTAATAGAAACTCAGCTGTCTGTTTCCCCTCACCTGGTGTGTAGAGTAATAGAAACTCAGATGTCTGTTTCCCCTCACCTGGTGTGTAGAGTAATAGAAACTCAGCTGTCTGTATCCCCTCACCTGCTGTGTAGAGTAATAGAAACTCAGCTGTCTGTTTCCCCTCACCTGGTGTGTAGAGTAATAGAAACTCAGCTGTCTGTTTCCCCTCACCTGGTGTGTAGAGTAATAGAAACTCAGCTGTCTGTTTCCCCTCACCTGGTGTGTAGAGTAATAGAAACTCAGCTGTCTGTTTCCCCTCACCTGGTGTGTAGAGTAATAGAAACTCAGCTGTCTGTTTCCCCTCACCTGCTGTGTAGAGTAATAGAAACTCAGCTGTCTGTTTCCCCTCACCTGGTTTGTAGAGTAATAGAAACTCAGCTGTCTGTTTCCCCTCACCTGGTGTGTAGAGTAATAGAAACTCAGCTGTCTGTTTCCCCTCACCTGCTGTGTAGAGTAATAGAAACTCAGCTGTCTGTTTCCCCTCACCTGCTGTGTAGAGTAATAGAAACTCAGCTGTCTGTTTCCCCTCACCTGCTGTGTAGAGTAATAGAAACTCAGCTGTCTGTTTCCCCTCACCTGCTGTGTAGAGTAATAGAAACTCAGCTGTCTGTTTCCCCTCACCTGCTGTGTAGAGTAATAGAAACTCAGCTGTCTGTTTCCCCTCACCTGGTGTGTAGAGTAATAGAAACGCAGCTGTCTGTTTCCCCTCACCTGGTGTGTAGAGTAATAGAAACGCAGCTGTCTGTTTCCCCTCACCTGGTGTGTAGAGTAATAGAAACTCAGATGTCTGTATCCCCTCACCTGGTGTGTAGAGTAATAGAAACTCAGCTGTCTGTTTCCCCTCACCTGGTGTGTAGAGTAATAGAAACGCAGCTGTCTGTTTCCCCTCACCTGGTGTGTAGAGTAATAGAAACTCAGATGTCTGTATCCCCTCACCTGGTGTGTAGAGTAATAGAAACTCAGCTGTCTGTTTCCCCTCACCTGGTGTGTAGAGTAATAGAAACTCAGCTGTCTGTTTCCCCTCACCTGGTGTGTAGAGTAATAGAAACTCAGCTGTCTGTTTCCCCTCACCTGGTGTGTAGAGTAATAGAAACTCAGCTGTCTGTTTCCCCTCACCTGGTGTGTAGAGTAATAGAAACTCAGCTGTCTGTTTCCCCTCACCTGGTGTGTAGAGTAATAGAAACTCAGCTGTCTGTTTCCCCTCACCTGGTGTGTAGAGTAATAGAAACTCAGCTGTCTGTTTCCCCTCACCTGCTGTGTAGAGTAATAGAAACTCAGCTGTCTGTTTCCCCTCACCTGGTTTGTAGAGTAATAGAAACTCAGCTGTCTGTTTCCCCTCACCTGGTGTGTAGAGTAATAGAAACTCAGCTGTCTGTTTCCCCTCACCTGCTGTGTAGAGTAATAGAAACTCAGCTGTCTGTTTCCCCTCACCTGCTGTGTAGAGTAATAGAAACTCAGCTGTCTGTTTCCCCTCACCTGCTGTGTAGAGTAATAGAAACTCAGCTGTCTGTTTCCCCTCACCTGCTGTGTAGAGTAATAGAAACTCAGCTGTCTGTTTCCCCTCACCTGCTGTGTAGAGTAATAGAAACTCAGCTGTCTGTTTCCCCTCACCTGGTGTGTAGAGTAATAGAAACGCAGCTGTCTGTTTCCCCTCACCTGGTGTGTAGAGTAATAGAAACGCAGCTGTCTGTTTCCCCTCACCTGGTGTGTAGAGTAATAGAAACTCAGATGTCTGTATCCCCTCACCTGGTGTGTAGAGTAATAGAAACTCAGCTGTCTGTTTCCCCTCACCTGGTGTGTAGAGTAATAGAAACGCAGCTGTCTGTTTCCCCTCACCTGGTGTGTAGAGTAATAGAAACTCAGATGTCTGTATCCCCTCACCTGGTGTGTAGAGTAATAGAAACTCAGCTGTCTGTTTCCCCTCACCTGGTGTGTAGAGTAATAGAAACTCAGCTGTCTGTTTCCCCTCACCTGGTGTGTAGAGTAATAGAAACTCAGCTGTCTGTTTCCCCTCACCTGGTGTGTAGAGTAATAGAAACTCAGCTGTCTGTTTCCCCTCACCTGGTGTGTAGAGTAATAGAAACTCAGCTGTCTGTTTCCCCTCACCTGCTGTGTAGAGTAATAGAAACTCAGCTGTCTGTTTCCCCTCACCTGGTTTGTAGAGTAATAGAAACTCAGCTGTCTGTTTCCCCTCACCTGGTGTGTAGAGTAATAGAAACTCAGCTGTCTGTTTCCCCTCACCTGCTGTGTAGAGTAATAGAAACTCAGCTGTCTGTTTCCCCTCACCTGCTGTGTAGAGTAATAGAAACTCAGCTGTCTGTTTCCCCTCACCTGCTGTGTAGAGTAATAGAAACTCAGCTGTCTGTTTCCCCTCACCTGCTGTGTAGAGTAATAGAAACTCAGCTGTCTGTTTCCCCTCACCTGCTGTGTAGAGTAATAGAAACTCAGCTGTCTGTTTCCCCTCACCTGGTGTGTAGAGTAATAGAAACGCAGCTGTCTGTTTCCCCTCACCTGGTGTGTAGAGTAATAGAAACGCAGCTGTCTGTTTCCCCTCACCTGGTGTGTAGAGTAATAGAAACTCAGATGTCTGTATCCCCTCACCTGGTGTGTAGAGTAATAGAAACTCAGCTGTCTGTTTCCCCTCACCTGGTGTGTAGAGTAATAGAAACGCAGCTGTCTGTTTCCCCTCACCTGGTGTGTAGAGTAATAGAAACTCAGATGTCTGTATCCCCTCACCTGGTGTGTAGAGTAATAGAAACTCAGCTGTCTGTTTCCCCTCACCTGGTGTGTAGAGTAATAGAAACTCAGCTGTCTGTTTCCCCTCACCTGGTGTGTAGAGTAATAGAAACTCAGCTGTCTGTTTCCCCTCACCTGGTGTGTAGTGTAAGACGTGTACAGTCTGTGGAGCTGGGAGGTCTAGCGATGGATTGATCTTGTGTTTCAACGTCTCCGATGTTGTCTTTGGAACCATCATAGGAACTGCTTACAGACAACGAAACAGAAAGCAGAAAAAATGACATATCAGAATATGAATCACTATCCTGATTAGAGAAAATCACAATGAATATCAAACACTATTGTTCTTCAGAGGGACATCCGATGTCATTGATTTAGTTGTATACTTGATCCTTGAACTCCAAGGGGTGGCTTCCTGGAAACTCCTGGACTAAATACATTTTCAATGATTCTCCATTGAGTTTGTGTTTTAGTCCAGGACCAGGCTAAATCTGAATCCGGAACCCCACCATTTAACTACAAATGGTAAAGCTTACAGATGATTTATATGCAAAAAACCAAATCGACAGTGTATCTGGACCATAATGCATACCTTCATGTTTCACTCTGTCAAAGTATGCCAGTTTGGAGGCGGCAAATACAGCCTTCTGGGTCTGAAGGCACCCAACCACAGCATCCATGAGCAAGACGTTAGTCAAAGCCTGCTGCATGTACTGTGGATCCTTAAAGGGAACATGACAACTTTTACACACTGCCTGTACTGAGGATCCTTAAAGGGAACATGACAACTTATACACACTGCCTGTACTGAGGATCCTTAAAGGGAACATGACAACTTATACACACACTGCCTGTACTGAGGATCCTTAAAGGGAACATGACAACTTATACACACTGCCTGTACTGAGGATCCTTAAAGGGAACATGACAACTTATACACACTGCCTGTACTGAGGATCCTTAAAGGGAACATGACAACTTATACACACTGCCTGTACTGAGGATCCTTAAAGGGAACATGACAACTTATACACACACTGCCTGTACTGAGGATCCTTAAAGGGAACATGACAACTTATACACACTGCCTGTACTGAGGATCCTTAAAGGGAACATGACAACTTATACACACTGCCTGTACTGAGGATCCTTAAAGGGAACATGACAACTTATACACACACTGCCTGTACTGAGGATCCTTAAAGGGAACATGACAACTTATACACACACTGCCTGTACTGAGGATCCTTAAAGGGAACATGACAACTTATACACACACTGCCTGTACTGAGGATCCTCAAAGGGAACATGACAACTTATACACACTGCCTGTACTGAGGATCCTTAAAGGGAACATGACAACTTATACACACACTGCCTGTACTGAGGATCCTTAAAGGGAACGTGACAACCTATACACACACTGCCTGTACTGAGGATCCTTAAAGGGAACATGACAACTTATACACACACTGCCTGTACTGAGGATCCTCAAAGGGAACATGACAACTTATAAACACTGCCTGTACTGAGGATCCTCAAAGGGAACATGACAACTTATACACACTGCCTGTACTGAGGATCCTTAAAGGGAACGTGACAACCTATACACACACTGCCTGTACTGAGGATCCTTAAAGGGAACATGACAACTTATACACACACTGCCTGTACTGAGGATCCTTAAAGGGAACATGACAACTTATACACACTGCCTGTACTGAGGATCCTATAAGAGAGACATAGTCATACAAGTATATATACACAACCTACTACACACTACAATGTACAATGAGTACAGCCAATTAAACAGCTTGGGAGATCACAATAAGTTTGGGAGATCACATTAGGAGAATATAATAAGGACAAAACATAATGTTTTCCAGCAGAGCAGAGGGATGGGACAAGCCTGTACTGTAAGATTAATATCCCTTTAGGAAGCCTGGAGGAAACCATCAGGCCAGAGGGGTGGGACAAGCCTGTACTGTAAGATTAATATCCCTAAAGGAAGCCTGGAGGAAACCATCAGGCCAGAGGGGTGGGACAAGCCTGTACTGTAAGATTAATATCCCTTTAGGAAGCCTGGAGGAAACCATCAGGCCAGAGGGGTGGGACAAGCCTGTACTGTAAGATTAATATCCCTAAAGGAAGCCTGGAGGAAACCATCAGGCCAGAGGGGTGGGACAAGCCTTCACTGTAAGATTAATATCCCTTAAGGAAGCCTGGAGGAAACCATCAGGCCAGAGGGGTGGGACAAGCCTGTACTGTAAGATTAATATCCCTTTAGGAAGCCTGGATGAAACCATCAGGCCAGAGGGGTGGGACAAGACTGTACTGTAAGATTAATATCCCTTTAGGAAGCCTGGAGGAAACCATCAGGCCAAAGGGGTGGGACAAGCCTGTACTGTAAGATTAATATCCCTTTAGGAAGCCTGGAGGAAACCATCAGGCCAAAGGGGTGGGACAAGCCTGTACTGTAAGATTAATATCCCTTTAGGAAGCCTGGAGGAAACCATCAGGCCAAAGGGGTGGGACAAGCCTGTACTGTGAGATTAATATCCCTTAAGGAAGCCTGGAGGAAACCATCAGGCCAGAGGGGTGGGACAAGCCTGTACTGTAAGATTAATATCCCTTTAGGAAGCCTGGAGGAAACCATCAGGCCAGAGGGGTGGGACAAGCCTGTACTGTAAGATTAATATCCCTTTAGGAAGCCTGGAGGAAACCATCAGGCCAGAGGGGTGGGACAAGCCTGTACTGTAAGATTAATATCCCTTTAGGAAGCCTGGAGGAAACCATCAGGCCAGAGTGGTGGGACAAGCCTGTACTGTAAGATTAATATCCCTTTAGGAAGCCTGGAGGAAACCATCAGGCCAGAGTGGTGGGACAAGCCTGTACTGTAAGATTAATATCCCTTTAGGAAGCCTGGAGGAAACCATCAGGCCAGAGGGGTGGGACAAGCCTGTACTGTAAGATTAATATCCCTTTAGGAAGCCTGGAGGAAACCATCAGGCCAGAGTGGTGGGACAAGCCTGTACTGTAAGATTAATATCCCTTTAGGAAGCCTGGAGGAAACCATCAGGCCAGAGTGGTGGGACAAGCCTGTACTGTAAGATTAATATCCCTTTAGGAAGCCTGGAGGAAACCATCAGGCCAGAGGGGTGGGACAAGCCTGTACTGTAAGATTAATATCCCTTTAGGAAGCCTGGAGGAAACCATCAGGCCAGAGGGGTGGGACAAGCCTGTACTGTAAGATTAATATCCCTTTAGGAAGCCTGGAGGAAACCATCAGGCCAGAGGGGTGGGACAAGCCTGTACTGTAAGATTAATATCCCTTTAGGAAGCCTGGAGGAAACCATCAGGCCAGAGGGGTGGGACAAGCCTGTACTGTAAGATTAATATCCCTTTAGGAAGCCTGGAGGAAACCATCAGGCCAGAGGGGTGGGACAAGCCTGTACTGTAAGATTAATATCCCTTAAGGAAGCCTGGAGGAAACCATCAGGCCAGAGGGGTGGGACAAGCCTGTACTGTAAGATTAATATCCCTTTAGGAAGCCTGGAGGAAACCATCAGGCCAGAGGGGTGGGACAAGCCTGTACTGTAAGATTAATATCCCTTTAGGAAGCCTGGAGGAAACCATCAGGCCAGAGGGGTGGGACAAGCCTGTACTGTGAGATTAATATCCCTTAAGGAAGCCTGGAGGAAACCATCAGGCCAGAGGGGTGGGACAAGCCTGTACTGTAAGATTAACATCCCTTTAGGTGCCAACCGATCTTATACTTTTTTCATAATACGGTAATAAAAGAATGTGACATGTGACATGTTTTTCAAGACTATGAATAACCACAGAACGCATTCAGGAGGGTGAAATGGACTATGCTAATATTTCTACCCACACGTTCCACAAAGTGTTTATTTTTTTTGTAACAGTATTTTTTATTGGAGTTTTACAATTTTCACCCATATTAAGAGATACAACAACAAAGACAAGGCAAAAAAAAAACAGCACTCGCTTACACATATCCGTATGTATGCACGCACGCACGTACACACACACCCACCATTTCCCTCTCCCCGCTTCTCTCACCCCATCCCCCTCATTGCATCCCTCAATACATACATTTTAAACAAACATAAACAGAAAAAAATAACAATAAAGACATAATAAATAAATAAAATAAAATGCTCAGTTTAAACCAAGAAGTTGACTTCCCCACACGGACCGTACAGTGTAATTCTGGAATACATAGATCACCATTCTAAGAGAATCCTTGCAGCATAATAGCTGATACTTCAGGTTCTAGGTAATTTAGGTAAGGTTCCCATACTTTGTAGAACTGATCTGTCTTAGAGTGCAATGTACATGTCAGATATTCCAGCGGCACCCATTCAAATAGTATCTTATGCCAATCTTTAATAGAGGGAACCTTATCACTAATCCACTGTAAAAGTATGTTTTTCCTCGCTGCGAAGGTGAGGATGTTGTAAAGCCTCCTCTTACCCACCGAAGTTACATGCCTACTAGGGAGACCTAACAGTAGAGAAACTGGGTCCAATTCTAGATCGACCCCTAGGATCTTTTCAATCTCTTGCAGAACACCAGACCAATATCTTTGTATTTTGGGACATGACCATAAACAATGTGTTAGGGTGCCTGTATCAGTTTTACATTTGAGACACTGAGGAGAGGAGGAAGCGGGGCTAAATGCATGTCTGCGATTTGGGGATATATGCAATCTGTGTATTATTCTTAATTGAATTGCTCTAGTACGATTACATATAGATATTGTTTTTGCATATTTCCAAATGTCTCTTCGTCAATGGTAACAGACAGTTCTTTCTCCCACACTTGTTTCACCCTCTGTGTGTCGACAGCGGAAAAGGACCTTAAAGCATCATAAAACAGACTTCCAGACATTTTCCTTTGTGGGGAAAAAAGCATTCTTTCAATGACGGACATATCAGGGTTACCAATTAAGGTGGTGCTCTTCAGAATATAGTGTCTTACTTGTAGGAAACGGAAAAAGTCCTGCTTTGGGAGTTGATATTTCTCGACCATCTGCTCAAATGACAATAAAATCTTATCCGCAAATAAGTCATTTAGTCTGCGTATGCCCTTATTAAGCCAAACGTTAAAGCCAGCATCCAGCAATCCTGGGACAAAATCTGGGTTGTTAAGAATTGGGGTAAGAGCAGAGGTTAGTTTGGACCTTCCCAGGAAACGTTGAACTGACCTCCATACTTTGAGTGAGTTAAGAGTAATGGGGTTGTTACAGGGATCTTTTACAGACTTGAAACTTGAGAAAAACAAAAGGTCCTGTAAAGGGTATTTGAAAGAGAAGTCTCAATGTCTAACCAAATAGAGGAGTCATCGTTTGTGATCCAGTCTGAGATATAACATAGGTGGGCACACCACTGATAGAGCCTGATATTGGGTAGATCCAAGCCACCCATAGAATTTGGCAGCTGTAATATTGCCATCTTAAGTCTTGGCTTGCGTTTACTCCATATAAAGGAACTTAGCCATCCATTTACATCCTTTATTACCTTATTGGAGAGTAATACTGGGATCATTTGGATTGGGTAAAGTAGCCTAGGTAAAATGTTCATTTTCAAGAGGGATATTCTACGCAACCATGAAATCGGAAGAGAGTTCCAGCGCTCCAGATCCTGTCTTATTGTGTCAAACAAGGGAACAAAATTGGCTTTGTACATTTGTTGGAATTTAGGAGTTACAAATATACCCAGATACGTAAAACCTGAGGGAGACCATTTAAAAGGGAAGGGGGGAGAAGTGTTAGGTACAGAGTGAAGGTTACCAAGTGGCATAGCCTCTGATTTAGTTAGGTTAATCTTGTAGCCTGAGAATTCGCTGAATAACTCAATAGTGTTAATCAGAGATGTGATTGAAGTCTCGGGATTAGAAATAAATATCAGGACATCATCAGCATACAAGCTTATTTTATGGTGAACATCACCAATGAGCAGCCCCTGTATAGCAGGCGTTACCCTGATGGCCTCGGCCAGTGGTTCCATAACAAGTGCAAATAGGAGGGGGGACAGAGGACAGCCCTGTCTGGTACCTCTGTGTATAGAGAAGCTATTTGACCGTAGTCCATTAGTAAGGACAGCAGCCTGAGGATCATCATATAAAACTTTCACCCATTTTATAAAGTTGTCCCCCAGACCGAATTTATTTAGAGCAAAGAATAGGTAAGACCACTCCACACGATCAAATGCTTTCTCAGCATCTAGGGAGAGCACAAGACCATCCATAGCACTTTGTTGGTAGACTTCAATTACATTCAGGAGCCGTCTGACATTGTTACATGACCTACGTCCCTTAATGAAGCCAGTTTGGTCTCCTTTCACAATTAGTGGCAGTGAGTCCTCTAATCTTGTGGCTAGAATTTTAGAAAGCAATTTTCTATCCACATTCAGAAGGGAAATTGGTCTGTACGAGGAACAAGACTCCGGACATTTTCCCTTTTTGAGAATAAGTGATATGTTGGCTTCTCGCAGCGTTTGGGGGAGCTGGTCATTTGAAAATGAGTGGTTAAACATATCACGCAATGGCTCAAGGATCAGGCCATGGAACTCTTTATAGAACTCACTACAAAACCCGTCCGGTCCTGGGGCCTTACCATTTTGCAGATTCTTAATTGCGGACATTATCTCTTCCTCAGTAATAGGGGCATTAAGGAGAGACTTCTGTTCTTCGGAGATAGTAGGGAGCTCAATCTTAGAAAAGAAGTTCTCCATTAACTTGGGTGCGTCATTTGGCAGTTCTGAGGCGTAAAGATTTGCATAAAATGTCTTAAATGAGTCATTTATCAATTTATTTTCATATAAATGATTGCCATCAGAATCAGTAATAGCCGCAATTGACTGTGAGTCAGCTCTCTTTTTAGCTAGGTACGCCAAGTACTTTCCTGGCTTATCGCCATGTTCATATAGCTTTTGCTTGACAAATCTCATTTTCTTTTCAGCGTCCTGTGTTAGGAGGGAGTCCAGCGTTGATCTAATGACTGCTATTTCCTTTAATAGGGCAGGAGTGGGAGTTTTAATGTAGTCCTTCTCTTTAGTTCCCAATTCACCCTCTAGTGTTTTTTGCTTTTCACGCTTTTTCCGCCTCTTAGTGGCTGCGCATGACATAATCAGACCCCTGGCGTACGCCTTACAGGTTTCCCAAAGGAGTGAGGGGTTATCTGTTGATTGAGAGTTAATAGAGAAAAATGCTTTAAACTCTGTAATAAAATATGATGTGAATGTATGGTCTTTAAGAATGGTTGTATTCAACCTCCAATGTCTTGACTGATTGAATGCCCCGTTGAGTTTTATGTCCAGGATCATCTCAGCATGATCAGATATGACTATGCTTCCTATCCTAGCGGATAAAACAGACTGCAGCGACGTCCTGGGCATAAAAAAGTTATCTATTCTAGTCTGACATCCATGAGGTGCAGAGAAAAAAGTGAACTCTCTGTTGGAGGGATGAAAAGCTCTCCAAACATCAGCATACCCCAGATCATCACAAATGGCTGTCAGTGACTTAGCTTGAGGAGAGAGTGAGGCTATACCACTGGGAAGCTTATCAATAAGGGGGTTCAACAAACAATTAAAATCCCCTCCGACCACTGCAGTGTCTGAGTTTAATTCTGAAAAGTCTAGAAATACCTTAGTGAGGAAGTCAGGGGGGTGTGCAGGGGGGGAAGTAAATATTCATTATGGAAATGCTCTGCCCTTGTAAAGTACCATTAATTATAACAAAGCGACCCAATTTATCTTTCACACACTTCAAGACCTTAAGTGGTAGGTTCTTTTTCACAAGAATTGCTACACCTCTACTTCTGGATGTAAATGATGAAAAAACACTTGACCAAACCCCCCTTGTTGTAATTTCAGATGCTCCTTATCATTCAAATGGGTTTCTTGTAACAGGGCAATATCAATATTTTCTTTTTTCAAAAAGGATAGTATCTTCTTCCTTTTAATGGGGTTATGGCTCCCTCTAATGTTCCATGTACATACACGTAGTCTGTTACCTGCCATTGCGCTTTGACCATTCAATATCCAGACTGAATCCTACTGTAAAAATGGGGTGGTACCTTTTTCCATGTGTTGAACTCTCCTCTATCTCACTGAGCGTAAACAAACGATATGAACCCTGAACTTGAACTATACAAAACCCAAAAATTAAACATGTAAAAATCCAAAAGGGGGTTTTCCCACTAGCTAACATGCAGGGGATTTCAACTTTCCAATGTAGACTCTTAAGTCCGCATTGCCACTCAGTAGCCTCATCCTTTATATATGTGGAAATTAAAATCAATAGAAGAAGATTGAGGCTCTTCCACCTAAAACCAAGCCTGGGCACCAATATAGGTTCACACATATCTCAGTCTGAGCTACGGCGGCAGTTACTTTAGCAAGAAAAATAATACCGATATGAATATTACTGAACAGGAGCACATGAGAACTTACATCACTGTTTCATGATCAGATTCAAAATAAAATAAGATGTTATCCTATGCTGCGGAGGTGCAGCTTAAGGTTATTTACCCGAGAGAGTCAATAAACGCAGCAGCCTCTTCAGATGTGTAGAGTTTTTTAGGCGATCCGTTGACCATAATCTTCAATGTGGCCGGGTACAGCAGTGCGTAGTCGATCTTCATTCTCTTGAGTCGAGCCTTCACCTCATCAAACGCTTTGCGCCTTCGTACAACCGCTGTGGAATAATCATTGAAGAATGAGACCTTTGGACCTTTACGTTGACTACCGTCAGAACCGATGTTTCTAGCCGCATCCATGACGCGCTGCTTGTCGGTAAAGTTGTGGAACTTTATAACCACTGGTCGTGGGCGCTGATTGGGACCGGGTATCGGTGCTTGAGAGCGATGTGCTCTGTCTAGCTTCACACGACCAGCCTTAGTGTCCATTTGTAGGAAGCCAGGGATCCATTCCTCAAAACATTTTACTGAACGTGTCCCTTCAGAATTTTCCGGGAGTCCCACAACACGGATATTGCATCTGCGTCCTCGATTATCCAAGTCGTCAATGTGCTCCGCCATTTCGCGCACCTGCTTCTCAAGTGCTTTTATCTTAGTGTCCATGGATGTAGTTGAAGTTTCCACAGTAGCAATTCTTCCTTCCGCCTCATCAACACGTTTGACAACCCTCTGTAGTTCAGCTGAATGGCCTGCTATTGGTTCCAGGACCGTTCTTATCTTAACATCGATCACTTTAGTAATGTTATGTGTCATCCTTTGAATCACCAGGTCCATTGTGCCTGGATCCGCAATGTTGTTAGATTCGCTAACGTTAGCTTGCTCCTCCTGCACCTCTACAGGGATGGCGGTTTTGGTCGACTTCTTAGTAGCTCTGTTGGGCATGTTGTCGGAGATTTTTGAGAAATAGTCGCCAAGACTCATTGTAGGGTAACTTATTTAGCCAATTCTACCACTTTTTCAAGCTAGGAGATTAATGTAAGAATATAAATTTACGAATACCGCGTGAGCTCGCTGAAACACCGTGTTCTCTCTACGGCGCCATTTTGTTCCCCCCCTCCACAAAGTGTTTAACAGAAGTCACTGCACTGCTTAACAGCTTTGCTGCGCCACCGAAAAGCTAGCAATTCCATGGTGCGGGTTGGGGTATTTCAAGCTGAAGGGGTTAGTTTAATGAATTCAACTTGGTTACATTATACCCTACTGAATGCAGCACCAGTCTTTGAGATCCGGTGTATATCCTACCTTGTGGTCGTCTGCCATCGTCCTCCCAGCCCACATCTCTCTGACCATGAGATTCCACAGGTCACACGCAGACTTCAGGTTGGCCTCAAACACCTCCTTCCTCAGACTGCACTTGATCTTCAGAGACGGGATCCTCAGCAGCAGGAAAGGAGCAAAGGAGATTTTCACCTCCTGACAGAGACGAGGGAAAGGGGGATATCTAGTCAGTTGGACAACTGAATGCATTCAACTGAAATGTGAGGAGAGGAATAGCAAATGTGTCATCGTCATCATGGCAGATTTTCATTTGAACAAAGCCAAACATTGAAGGCAATACACTGTAGTCATACCAATGTACCCTTCAGTATTATTCATTACTGAGTGAATTTCCAAAAGCTTCATAGCACTAAGATCATATTTCATCCATTGCCTATATTTGTGAAAGATTATTTTAGGACTACAAAGCTTTTAGAGAACTCATCCCTGAACAGTACTACTACTAGTGCCTAAACATAAAGTAACCACACCTTTAAGTCTTTGAACTTGGTGATCTCGATAAACCCAGGCCTCCCGTCAGTGAGCAGGAAGAGCCTCTTCTGTGTCATGGCGATCTTACCCACTCCCTGGTTGGTTTTGACGGAGCAGGACAGCTTGTAGACACACTCGTTGTTGTCCAGGTGCTCTATGACCTCAGCTGGCAGGTGAACGTCCTGGGCCTCCACCTCCGTCTCTTTCCAGAAGGTGTAGAACACACGGAACACCTCTGGGTCAATCTGCTTCTGTTGCCCTGGAAACAGAAGGTGTAGAACACACGGAACACCTCCACGTCAATCTGCTTCTGTTACCCTGGAAACAGAGGTAACCTTCTCTTAGAAGAAAGCTTCAGTCTTCAAGGAGCCATTCGTTGTAAGAGTGGTTGTAACAAGGGTCGTATAAAGGGGACCAAGGCGCAGCGTGTGTAGTGCTCATATTTACTTTTTAATGAATATACTTTAACAAAACAACAAAACGACCGACAACAGTTCCGTCAGGTGACATACACTAAACAGAAAACAACTACCCACAAAAACCCAGGAAGAAAAACCCCTACTTAAATATGATCTCCAATCAGAGGCAACGAGGATCAACTGCCTCCAATTGGAGATTAACCCAAACATAGAAATAGAAAAACTAGAACTAAAACATAGAAATATAAAACACAGAAAAACCCAAAACACCCCCTGTCACGCCCTGACCTACTCTACTATAGAAAATGACATCTTACTAGGGTCAGGACGTGACAGTGGTGGTGTGAATGTAAACAAGGCATGACAAGTCTCAGCAGCCTGTGGAGAACATGC
This sequence comes from Salmo trutta, assembly GCF_901001165.1. NCBI lineage: Eukaryota > Metazoa > Chordata > Actinopteri > Salmoniformes > Salmonidae > Salmo > Salmo trutta. The sequence continues at coordinate 4,343,334 of NC_042993.1, read as the reverse complement.
TCATCAAAGCACATTAAAACCATGCAAATGCATTCCACCATTTTACCTTCATGTTCATGCATGTCTTACAAGCCAATAGAAACAAGCCTCTTCAAACAGCATCCATTGTAAACAGGAACACTGTTTTGTCAAAGCAAAGAGCACATTTATAAATTTTCCATAGCTGAAGACGCCCCATGAAACAACAGCCATCCATCTCATGTATGATGTCATGGAATGAACGTTAAACCCAAGCAGAGATGAAGAAGGAGAGAAAAATAAAAGAGATGCCACATGAGTCCAGCTGGCCAGTCATACGATGGAATGCTGCAGACAAACTGGACAGTCTTTTGCTTACCATCCAATGAGGAGTCAATGTAAAATACTGATTTGGAGGGACTCCTCATGGCTGAATTCAAACCCAAAGTCACTGAATCCAAAGTCACTCTTACAAGATCCTATTAATAAAGTAAGGATAATCAGATGATACACACTGGGTTCCTAGGCAGAGTGGTACTGTATTTCAAACTGTATTAACAGATCAATCACTTGTTTATTATCATGGGTGATCTTATTGTTACAGTACAACCATACTGTACTGCTCATGTATTTCCATGTCCTGTCAACGAGAGGCCTGACCGCTAAGTCACTTACCCACAGTGAGAGCCTCAAACAGCCTGTGGCTCAGTTGGTAGAGCATGGTGTTTGCAACACCAGGGTTGTGGGTTCGATTCCCACGGGGGACTAGTACGGAAAAACATTTATGAAATGTATGCATTCACTACTGTAAGTCGCTCTGGATAAGAGCGTCTGCTAACTGACTAAAATGTAAAATGTAATGTAAAATGTAAGTCTCAACTTACCCCACAGTGAGAGCCTCAAACAGCCTATGGATGGTAAGTCTCAACTTACCCACAGTGAGAGCCTCAAACAGCCTATGGATGGTAAGTCTCAACTTACCCACAATGAGAGCCTCAAACAGCCTATGGATGGTAAGTCTCAACTTACCCCACAGTGAGAGCCTCAAACAGCCTATGGATGGTAAGTCTCAACTTACCCCACAATGAGAGCCAAAAAACAGCCTATGGATGGTAAGTCTCAACTTACCCCACAGTGAGAGCCTCAAACAGCCTATGGATGGTAAGTCTCAACTTACCCACAGTGAGAGCCTCAAACAGCCTATGGATGGTAAGTCTCAACTTACCCACAGTGAGAGCCTCAAACAGCCTATGGATGGTAAGTCTCAACTTACCCACAGTGAGAGCCTCAAACAACCTATGGATGGTGGCGACGTCTTTCACAATCCCAGACTCCTGGATGCGCTTCACAAAGTCCTCCTGCAGCATGTGGGTCTTAGGGAGCTGAAACTTCTTCACGTGGTTGTCAGCTTGGACCAGCACCATCTCGTTGTCTGTCTTCACCTTGAAGATGAGCCGCTTGAGCTCTGGTCGCCGGTCCGCCTGGGAGCGCTCGTCCTTCTGCAGCGAGTCCACTAGCGCCTTCACCAGGTCGGTGGGGAAGATCTCGATGTCCGTCTTGTAGAGGTTCTGGAAGTCGCTGAGGGCATCTAGACGCTTGGAACACAGCGTGTTCATGAAGCCGCGCAGGTAGAAGTACCTTGGAAATAGGGAAAGGGTTGTATGGAGAGTAGTAGGACTTCACTTATAAATTATTTGTGAAGCATGTATGTAGTGCGTATTGTGACTGATTGGACACACACTAATGCGCCCGCCAGGTGCCTCTCGTTGCTATCAGCAGGAGCATTGCCTTTATAAACTTGGCGGTCCGGTCACTTTATGAGGACTTTACAAATGCCCAATAAAGCCATTTTTTAGATGTAGTGTGTTTAAAGTGTGACTAAATAAAATGAATAATCCCTATGTTGTAAACTAAGTACCTGGCCAGGAGGGTGGAGTTCTCAGGAGGAACACAGAAGATGGCCTTCCCCAGTAGTATGATCAACTCTCCATAGTAGTTCTGGACATGGTGGTGCACCATGGGAGGAGGAAATTCTGGCAGCTTGAAGATCTTCACAGGCTTGGGCGGGATCTTGAAGGCTGTGTGGAAAAAGACAAAGAGTGACATTGCAAACGAAAATGGTCTACTTCATATTCATCATCTCCAACACCTCCCAACATCAACATATGTGAAAATGGCGTGTTTCTATGTTCTGTAGTAAGAAAAGTGAGGAAGATGTTTCCAATGACATTATCAACCAATTAGGAGACAATTAGTAGGTAATGCCTCCTCATAATTGGTAAAAAAAACCACTTATCTACCTCTATCTTTTTGACTACCGAACATAGAAAGACGCCATTTTAACATATGCTGAAGTTGAGGATGAATATGAAGTTGAACATTTGTGAAAATTCCCTTTAAGATGAATCTTCTTGTTCACAGAAGTCAAGGCCTAATGACCTACACTTTACTTTAACCATCTGTCATAAGAGCCACGTAACACTAAATAATTTGTGTTATAACAGTGTAAAGTCAGTTCTCATTAGCTGACAACAGACCTGACTTGTTATGACAGTGTTATGTAGAGTAGTCCTTTAGACAGTGCATAATGTTACGGAGTAATGTTAATGTAACCGTGTAATGTTACTAATATCACAGTATATGTGTTAATCAGTTGGTAGCTATTATTAGTCCTACCACTGCTAGGGTTGCAAAATCTGGTTTTCCAGAAATCCTGGTTGGATGATTTCATGCTTACTTCATCCTAATTCCAGTAATCTTCCAACTGGGATTTCTGGAAAACCTGGGAATTTGGGGAAAATTGCTGGAATTTTGTAACCTTCCTAAAAAAAAGTTGCTATCTAGTACCTAAAAGGGTAGGAGAACCCCTTGAAAAACCCTTTTTGGTTCCAGGTAGAAGCCTTTCAACAGAGAGTTATATATGGAACCCAAAAGTGTTCTACCTAGAACCAAAAAGGGTTACACTATGGGGACAACCGAAGAACCCTTTGGAACCATATTTTTTAAGAGTGTACTCACCACTTTCAGGGATAATGATCTTCTTGAGGGAGGTTTGTCTGAGGAGGTTGAGGTGGCGCTCCTCTCCCAGGTTGGGGAGGCTCATCCCCAGCCTCTTGTTCAGACGGTTCTCTGGGTTACTGCTATACTTCCTGGCCATTTCCTGCATGGTGGGCCTCCTGGGGTTGTCTGTCATCGCCTTCATTCTGACATCAGACACATATAAAACAGGACTGTATACCATACAATACCCTAATATACATACAGGACTGTGTACCATACAATACCCTAAATACCATACAGGACCATACAATACCCTAATATACATACTAGAGGTCGACCGATTAATTGGAATGGCCGATTAATTAGGGCCGATTTCAAGTTTTCATAACAATCGGTAATCGGTATTTTTGGAGACCGATTTGCCGATTTGTAATTTATTTTTTTTATTTTTTATTTAACTAGGCAAGTCAGTTAAGAACACATTCTTATTTTCAATGACGGCCTAGGAACGGTGGGTTAACTGCCTTGTTCAGGGGCAGAATGACAGATTTTTACCTTGTAAGCTCGGGGATTGGTTTTTGCAACCTTCCGGTTACTAGTCCAACGCTCTAACCACCTGCCTTACATTGCACTCCACGAGGAGCCTGCGTGGCAGGCTGACTACCTGTTACGCGAGGGCAGCAAGAAGCCAAGGTAAGTTGCTAGCTAGCATTAAACTTATCTTATAAAAACAATCAATCTTAACATAATCACTAGTTAACTACACATGGTTGATGATATTACTAGTTTATCTAGCGTGTCCTGCGTTGCATATAATCGATGCGGTGCCTGTTAATTTCTCATTGAATCACAGCCTACATCGACAAACGGGTGATGATTTAACAAGCGCATTTGCTAAAAAAGCACTGTCGTTGCACCAATGTACCTAACCATAAACATCAATGCCTTTCTTATAACTAGGGAAATTGTGTCACTTCTCTTGCGTTCCGTGCAAGCAGTCAGGGTATATGCAGCAGTTTGGGCCGCCTGGCTCATTGCGAACTGTGTGAAGTCCATTTATTCCTAATAAAGGCTGTAATTAATTTGCCAGAATTGTACATAATTATGACATAACATTGAAGGTTGTACAATGTAACAGCAATATTTAGACTTAGGGATGCCATCCGTTAGATAAAATACGGAACGGTTACGTATTTCACTGAAAGAATAAACGTTTTGTTTTCGAAATGTTAGTTTCCGGATTCGACCATTTTAATGACCAAAGGCTCGTATTTCTGTGTGTTATGTTATAATTAAGTCTATGATTTGATAGAGCTGTCTGACTGAGCAATGGTAGGCACCAGCAGGCTCGTAAGCATTCATTCAAACAGCACTTTCGTGCGTCTTGCCAGCAGCTCTTCGCAATGCTTCAAGCATTGTGCTGTTTATGACTTCAAGCCCATCAACTCCCGAGATTAGGCTGGTGTAACCGATGTGAAATGGCTAGCTTGTTAGCGGGGTGCGCGCTAATAGCGTTTCAAACGTCACTCGCTCTGAGACTTGGAGTAGTTGTTCCCCTTGCTCTGCATGGGTAACGCTGCTTCGAGGGTGGCTGTTGTCGATGTGTTCCTGGTTCGAGCCCAGGTAGGAGCAAGGAAAGGGACGGAAGCTATACTGTTACACTGGCAATAATAAAGTGCCTATAAGAACATCCAATAGTCAAAGGTATATGAAATACAAATCGTATAGAGAGAAATAGTCCTATAATTCCTATAATAACCACAACCTAAAACTTCTTACCTGGGAATATTGAAGACTCATGTTAAAAGGAACCACCAGCTTTCATATTTATTTTATTTCACCTTTATTTAACCAGGTAGGCAAGTTGAGAACAAGTTCTCATTTACAATTACGACCTGGCCAAGATAAAGCAAAGCAGTTCGACAACATACAACAACACAGAGTTACACATGGAGTAAAACAAACATACAGTCAATAATACAGTAGAAAAATAAGTCTATATACAATGTGAGCAAATGAGGTGAAATAAGGGAGGTAAAGGCAAAAAAGGCCATGGTGGCAAAGTAAATACAATATAGCAAGTAAAACACTGGAATGGTAGATTTGTAGTGGAAGAAAGTGCAAAGTAGAAATATAAATAATGGGGTGCAAAGGAGCAAAATAAATAAATAAATACAGTAGGGGAAGAGGTAGTTGTTTGGGCTACATTATAGATGGGATATGTACAGGTGCAGTGATCTGTGAGCTGCTCTGACAGCTGGTGCTTAAAGCTAGTGAGGGAGATAAGTGTTTCCAGTTTCAGAGATTTTTGTAGTTCGTTCCAGTCATTGGCAGCAGAGAACTGGAAAGAGAGACGGCCAAAGGAGGAATTGGCTTTGGGGGTGACCAGAGAGATATACCTGCTGGAGCGTGTGCTACAGGTGGGTGCTGCTATGGTGACCAGTGAGCTGAGATAAGGGCTATTGAGTGTGCCGATGAGGATGTGGTGATTGACAGAGTCGAAAGCCTTGGCCAGGTCAATGAATACGGCAGCACAGTATTGTTTCTTATCGATGGCGGTTACGATATCGTTTAGGATCTTGAGCGTGGCTGAGGTACACCCATGACCAGCTCGGAAGCCATATTGCATAGTGGAGAAGGTACAGTAGGATTCGAAATGGTCGGTAATCTGTTTGTTGACTTGGCTTTCGAAGACCTTAGAAAGGCAGGGTAGGATAGATATAGGTCTGTAGCAGTTTGGGTCAAGAGTGTCCCCCCCTTTGAAGAGGGGGATGACCGCAGCTGCTTTCCAATCTTTGGGAATCTCAGACGACACGAAAGAGAGGTTGAACAGGCTAGTAATAGGGGTTGCAACAATTTCGGCAGATAATTTTAGAAAGAAAAGGTCCAGATTCTCTAACCCAGCTGATTTGTAGGGGTCCAGATTTTGCAGCTCTTTCAGAACATCAGCTGAATGGATTTGGGAGAAGGAGAAACAGGGAAGGCTTGGGCGAGTTGCTGTGGGGGGTGCAGTGCTGTTAACCGGAGTAGGGGTAGCCAGGTGGAAAGCATGGCCAGCCGTAGAAAAATGCTTATTGAAATTCTCAATTATAGTGGATTTATCGGTGGTGACAGTGTTTCCTATCCTCAGTGCAGTGGGCCGCTGGGAGGAGGTGTTCTTATTCTCCATGGACTTTACAGTGTCCCAGAACTTTTTTGAGTTTGTGTTGCAGGAAGCAAATTTCTGCTTGAAAAAGCTAGCCTTGGCTTTTCTAACTGCCTGTGTATATTGGTTTCTAACTTCCCTGAAAAGTTGCATATCACGGGGGCTGTTCGATGCTAATGCAGAACGCCACAGGATGTTTTTGTATTGGTTAAGGGCAGTCAGGTCTGGAGAGAACCAAGGGCTATATCTGTTCCTGGTATGGGGCATGCTTATTTAAGATAAGATTTAAGATGTTGAGGAAGGCATTGTGTTCTCATGTTCTGAGCAAGGAACTTAAATGTTAGCTTTTTTTACATGGCACATATTGCACTTCTACCTTCTTCTCCAACACTTTGTTTTTGCATTATTTAAACCAAATTGAACATGTTTCATTATTTATTTGAGGCTAAATTGATTTTATTGATGTATTATATTAAGTTAAAATAAGTGTTCATTCAGTATTGTTGTAATTGTCATTATTACAAATAAATAAATTTAAAAAAAAATATTTTTTTAACAATTTATTTATTATTATATATATATTTTTTAAAATCGGCCGATTAATCGGTAGCGGCTTTTTTGGGGTTTCCCAATAATCGGTATCGGCATTGAAAAATCATAATCGGTCGACCTCTAATACATACAGGACTGTATACCATACAAGACCCTAAATACCATACAGGACTGTATACCATACAAGACCCTAAATACCATACAATACCCTAATATACATACAGGACTGAGTACCATACAAGACCCTAAATACCATACAAAACCCCGAATACCAAACAAGACCCCGAACACCAAACAAGACCCCGAACACCATACAAGACCTTAAACCTCTCACTGAGTCTCCCCCAGCCATATATATAGCATGTTTGCAGTGGGGTGCTATGTAACAGAATTCAATAATTTCCAAAATTGCTCCTCCAGTATCCCTAGCCAGTCTCTTTCACTTATTTGATCTATTCCAGCACTAACTGGTTAACTAATCATCAAGGCTAACTGGTCAACTAATCACCAAGCCTAACTGGTCAACTAATCACCAAGCCTAACTGGTCAACTAATCACCAAGCCTAACTGGTCAACTAATCGCCAAGCCTAACTGGTCAACTAATCACCAAGCCTAACTGGTCAACTAATCACCAAGCCTAACTGGTCAACTAATCACCAAGCCTAACTGGTCAACTAATCGCCAAGGCTAACTGGTCAACTAATCGCCAAGCCTAACTGGTCAACTAATCACCAAGGCTAACTGGTCAACTAATCACCAAGCCTAACTGGTCAACTAATCACCAAGGCTAACTGGTCAACTAATCGCCAAGCCTAACTGGTCAACTAATCACCAAGGCTAACTGGTCAACTAATCGCCAAGCCTAACTGGTCAACTAATCACCAAGGCTAACTGGTCAACCAATCGTTAAGGCTAACTGGTCAACTAATCGCCAAGGCTAACTGGTCAACTAATCGCCAAGGCTAACTGGTCAACTAATCGCCAAGGCTAACTGGTCAACTAATCACCAAGGCTAACTGGTCAACTAATCACCAAGGCTAACTGGTCAACCAATCGTCAAGGCTAACTGGTCAACTAATCGCCAAGCCTAACTGGTCAACTAATCACCAAGCCTAACTGGTCAACTAATCACCAAGCCTAACTGGTCAACTAATCATCAAGCCTAACTGGTCAATTAATCACCAAGCCTAACTGGTCAACTAATCACCAAGGCTAACTGGTCAACTAATCACCAAGGCTAACTGGTCAACTAATCACCAAGCCTAACTGGTCAACTAATCACCAAGGCTAACTGGTCAACTAATCACCAAGCCTAACTGGTCAACTAATCGCCAAGCCTAACTGGTCAACTAATTGCCAAGGCTAACTGGTCAACTAATCATCAAGGCTAACTGGTCAACTAATCACCAAGGCTAACTGGTCAACTAATCACCAAGCCTAACTGGTCAACTAATCACCAAGGCTAACTGGTCAACTAATCACCAAGCCTAACTGGTCAACTAATCACCAAGCCTAACTGGTCAACTAATCACCAAGGCTAACTGGTCAACTAATCACCAAGCCTAACTGGTCAACTAATCACCAAGGCTAACTGGTCAACTAATCACCAAGCCTAACTGGTCAACTAATCACCAAGCCTAACTGGTCAACTAATCACCAAGCCTAACTGGTCAACTAATCACCAAGGCTAACTGGTCAACTAATCATCGAAGCTCTCAAACACTGTAAATGGATGGGGGTTCTGGAAGAGAGGTTTGAGAAAAACCACTCTGCTGTACATTCAAATATTCAACAACAATACAACATCCAACAGACTGGATAACTGGATCAGACTTGTGGAGAAACTCTTCCTTTGATGTTAACAAAGCAGGTTTGCAGCGGTATGTTGTATAAATTAATAATTGGACTGAATTCCATAACATGTCCATGCAGGTTAGCAGTGGTGCCATAACTCAGGCTTCGTTCTAACCATCACTGTACCCACCAGGGAGAAAAGTGAGCTGGAGGGTAGGGGAAGGGATACGCAGGAAAGGGATATTGTAAGTGAGAGCTTACTTCTGTGTCTCTGAGAGAGTGTTGACTTCCATGCGAGTGAAAGCATCCATCTCCCTATTGAGGCGGTCCTTCAGGAATGAATGAAAGATGTGTGTCTCCAAGACCTATACGGATACACATGTATAAACTGAATGTAGGAATCAACCGTACTCTTTATAGTGATCGTGATCTGAGAGGCTACTTCAACATGTACCTTTTTATAGAAGGGTTGGTCAGCTAGCTCTCTGGTCTTCAGGAACTCTTCACTGTTAAACACTCTGTGTTCATAGTTCAGGTGACCACTGACATCCCTGATGAAAGGCAGAAATGCGGCGGACCATTAATACACAGGCTAATTAGTGCCTTTAAAGACAAGGAAATATAACATCTTCCTACACCTTACCGGGTTGACTTCCTCCTTACAGATACAACACCAACAAACATATGCCACTATTGGCTCTTTCCAGTGTGGGCACTGCTCAAGGGAGAGCAGTATTGATAGATTTGAATTCACTTGTTGATGTCTGTAAGCAGGAAGTCCACCCGATGTGTATGATGATGTCATACTTTAAGCCCTGCACCTCAGAAAGAGAGTGTGAACAGCACGACTGACCTGAACATGTTGACAATGAGCTCCAAGGTAACCTTCTGTATTTCCCAGTTCAGGTTCTGCTGCCATTGTCTTCTCAGCATGCGCATCTCATTAACGTCTGTGCCGGCCCCTTGGTGACACACCTCTAGATCATATTGTAGCTGGAGGCCCTTCCTCCTGTAGAGCAGCAGGAGGAGAAACTGTTGTTCACTCACTGCCACAAAAACAACGTTATTTAAGCATGACTGTGAGTGATAACTGATGTGATATTCTACCTCTCAATAACCTCATTCTGTGTTATTGAGACAATGGATGTGTCATTTCAGTTGTAGGGAGCTTCAGCACAGACCAGAGCACATAGTCTGCATTGTCTATGTATTCCACAGACCAGAGCACATAGTCTGCATTGTCTATGTATTCCACAAACCAGAGCACATAGTCTGCATTGTCTATGTATTCCTCCTGTTATTCTTTTGTTCTACATTGTTCTCTCTGCATTGTTGGGAAGGGCCCGCAAGTAAGCATTTCACTGTTAGTCAACACTTGTTGGGAAGGGCCCGCAAGTAAGCATTTCACTGTTAGTCAACACTTGTTGGGAAGGGCCCGCAAGTAAGCATTTCACTGTTAGTCAACACTTGTTGGGAAGGGCCCGCAAGTAAACATTTCACTGTTAGTCAACACTTGTTGGGAAGGGCCCGCAAGTAAGCATTTCACTGTTAGTCAACACTTGTTGGGAAGGGCCCGCAAGTAAGCATTTCACTGTTAGTCAACACTTGTTGGGAAGGGCCCGCAAGTAAGCATTTCACTGTTAGTCAACACTTGTTGGGAAGGGCCCGCAAGTAAGCATTTCACTGTTAGTCAACACTTGTTGGGAAGGGCCCGCAAGTAAACATTTCACTGTTAGTCAACACTTGTTGGGAAGGGCCCGCAAGTAAGCATTTCACTGTTAGTCAACACTTGTTGGGAAGGGCCCGCAAGTAAACATTTCACTGTTAGTCAACACTTGTTGGGAAGGGCCCGAACCATGTGACGAATACAATTTGATTTGATTCTCAAATGGCACCCTATTCCCTATATGGTGCACTACCTTTTAACAGGGCCCATAAGTAGTACATTATTCCCAAGTAGTGCACTATATAGGGAACAGGGTGCCATTTGAGGGGGTGTCCTACCGCTTGGTAAAACACTCTGCCGAAGCGAAGGGGACGTCTGGTAGGTCAACAGTCTCTGAGCAGGAGGAAGACACTGTTCCATCATCAATATTAATCAAGATCAGGTCGTCTGTTTCCTGTCACAGAGAATAGAAGAGAGTTCCAAAAACATTCAAAAGTCAAAGCTTTCCTTTCTCCAACTGCTATGACATTTCAACTGTTTGGAAACGGAACAAGACAGTACAACCAAGCAGTAGGTCTAAACACTGTCTATGGACAGTTGGACACTTGACGCAACGACATCATGAAAATCATATTGTTGTCCGACATCAAATAACAGACATAACCATGGTTATATAAAGGATGTACCAAGGTTGCAATAAAGAAACTACTACTACTAATACAAAGCCTCCTACCGCAGCGACCTCCTCAAAGTGGTTGAGGTGGCAGCCCATGAGGAAGGCGGTGGGAGCCATGACGAAGTCCAGCATCTGGGCTGAGAGGATGGGCACGTAGGGGTGCTGCCAGTGGAGGGGGTGGATGTAGAGCATGAAACACTCTGCCACCAGGGTGAGGCGGGCCCAGTCAGCTGAGAAGAACACTACTCTCTGCTCCATCAGAATACCAGTGATGATCTGGGCAAACCAACACAGGGCCAGGGGTCAATAGAACAAGAGGAGAGGAGAGCAGGGTAGAAAGAGCAGAGCAGAGTATAGTAGAGCAGAAAGAGAAGAGTAGAGCAGGAAGAGCAGAGTAGAGTAGAGCAGAAAGAGATGAGTACAGCAAAAAGAGCAGAAAGAGCAGAAAAGAGTAGAGCAGAGCAGAGCAGAAAGAGCAGAGTAGAACAGAGTAGAGCAGAATAGAAAGAGTAGAGCAGAAAGAGTAGAGCAGAAAGAGCAGAGTAGAGCAGAGTTGAGCAGAAAGAACAGAGCAGAAAGAGCAGAGTAGAAAGAGCAGAGTCGAAAGAGTAGATCAGAGCAGGGTAGAGCAGAAAGATTAGAGCAGAGCAGAAAGAGAAGAGCAGAGTAGAGTAGAAAGAGCAGATTAGAACAGAAAGAGCAGAGTAGAACAGACAGAGTAGAGCAGAAAGACTAGAGCAGAAAGAGTAGAGCAGAAAGAGCAGAGTAGAGTAGAACAGAAAGAGTAGAGCAGAAAGAGAAGACTAGAGCAGAGCAGAAAGAGCAGAGTAAAGCAGAAAGAGAAGAGTAGAACAGAGTAGAGCAGAATAGAAAGAGTAGAGCAGAAAGAGTAGAGCAGAAAGAGCAGAGCAGAAAGAGCAGAGTAGAGCAGAGCAGAGCAGAAAGAGCAGAGTAGAAAGAGCAGAGTCGAAAGAGTAGATCAGAGCAGGGTAGAGCAGAAAGATTAGAGCAGAGCAGAAAGAGAAGAGCAGAGTAGAGTAGAAAGAGCAGAGTAGAACAGAAAGAGCAGAGTAGAACAGACAGAGTAGAGCAGAAAGACTAGAGCAGAAAGAGTAGAGCAGAAAGAGCAGAGTAGAGTAGAACAGAAAGAGTAGAGCAGAAAGAGAAGACTAGAGCAGAGCAGAAAGAGCAGAGTAAAGCAGAAAGAGAAGAGTAGAACAGAGTAGAGCAGAATAGAAAGAGTAGAGCAGAAAGAGTAGAGCAGAAAGAGCAGAGCAGAAAGAGCAGAGTCGAAAGAGTAGGTCAGAGCAGGGTAGAGCAGAAAGATTAGAGCAGAGCAGAAAGAGAAGAGCAGAGTAGAGTAGAGCAGAAAGAGCAGAGTAGAACAGACAGAGTAGAGCAGAAAGACTAGAGCAGAAAGTAGAGCAGAAAGAGCAGAGTAGAGTAGAACAGAAAGAGTAGAGCAGAAAGAGCAGAGTAGAGCAGAGCAGAAAGAGCAGAGTAAAGCAGAAAGAGAAGAGTAGAACAGAGTAGAGCAGAATAGAAAGAGTAGAGCAGAAAGAGTAGAGCAGAAAGAGCAGAGCAGAAAGAGAAGAGTAGAGCAGAGTTGAGCAGAAAGAACAGAGCAGAAAGAGCAGAGTAGAAAGAACAGAGTCGAAAGAGTAGATCAGAGCAGGGTAGAGCATAAAGATTAGAGCAGAGCAGAAAGAGAAGAGCAGAGTAGAGTAGAGTAGAAAGAGCAGAGTAGAACAGAAAGAGCAGAGTAGAGTAGAACAGACAGAGTAGAGCAGAAAGACTAGAGCAGAAAGAGTAGAGCAGAAAGAGTAGAGCAGAGTAGAGCAGAAAGAATAGAGTAGAGCAGAGCAGAAAAAGCAGAGTTGTTGCCAGACAGGGCAGAAGTCAAAACACCACTTCAAACACTTCAGTTGAATGGCTCATCGTAGAAAATGCTGTTACCAGTCTGAACATAACTCTCTACTCACCTGTAAAATCTGTTTGGATCTAAAGCACAGGAAGGGCAAATGGAGGTCCAGGTCTACAGCGGGGTGTTCCTTGTCCTCTCTGGAAGGCAGTATGATCATCAGGGGTCTCAGGCTGAACACCTGGACACAGTCGGGGTGAGCACATCATCAATATCAGTACACAAGAAGGAAGAAGAAAGAGGTGGTGGTAGTAGTAGTTTGTACTTCTTTTGTCATTTGTATTCAGACCATAGGATGGAGAGAGGGGGAGACGTGAGGGACCGAGGAGGAATCAAACCCCAACAATGCATTGTCCATGTAGAGTGAGTGGTGTTCAAATACAACCAACCGCTGGCACTTCAGGTAGCCTAGCAGTTTGGATAGATGGACTGGATAACATAAAGCAGCTCACCACATGTAGTTGTCCAGGAGGTGGAATGGGCACTAGAGACAGTTTGGCTGCAAATTCCTTCACCCTCTCTTCAGACAACCTGCATGTTCTAAGCTGCACCAGCAAACTACGGAAGTGTACAGAAGAGAATGATTTAAGAAATGCCAACACACAGATTTGGCTGTAGTGAATACGTATTGACCCTTACCAAGACAGACAGTCCTTCAGAGCATTGTAATAAGGATGCTTGGATATGACACAGATGGCATAAGCAGTGTAGAGCTTAGTGGTCCTGGTGGACGACCAGTGTCCATTCTGATAGAACACTGACCCTTCCTACGAGGACAGAAGTGACAAATCAACTGTGTGAGCATTGAGTCTTTCGCAGGAAGGAGCGTCATAGCGAAAGCGCTTAACACTGTTTTGTTTTGCACAGCTTTATAATGAAAATGATGACATGTTTATGCAGGAGAATAAAAAGGAAAGACACCCACCTGAAATGGTCTACAACACTGAACAACCACTCCATGGGTTTGGTTACCGAACACATCCGTGAAGACTAGAAAGTGAAAACGCTCTTCTTTTGGTTCATTTGTTACTTGAAGCCCCCCTGATTTCAGAAAAGTAAGGATTATTTGTATCTCTCTATTGTTTGACAGTGCATTGGGCGATGTCTTCAAGCTAATGTTTTAATGACATTGTAAATAGGGATGTCTGTCAGCCTTCATTTTGGTATGGTGTTTACCTCAAGTCAGGTCATCTTTATAATCCCAACAATGACACATTTAACTGGCTATCAGCCTCACAATATACCTCTACCTGGAAAGCAGAGTTGGGGCAGGGCCATGAGGTCGATGTCCTTGGGGACGCTGACATCCTCCGTGACAGTGGCCCCCTCACTGCTCCCGGCCCCTCCAGGGCCACTAGGAGCCACCACTGGCCTCTCCTTCTTCTTGATGAAGGACCGTCTGCACTGGACTTGACTGAAGGTTCTGGGGACACCAGACTCATCTGCATTCTCTTTGGTCACAAATGGAGGCACGTGGACTTGCAAGACCTCTGGGTCTAAAGAAAGGATGTCTGTTGTCGTGTTGCCCTGCTGTAGAGACTAAACAGAACAATCCATGCTAACCTCCATTTTACATTTCTAATCAACGATCTAGCTCATCTCTCTAATAAGCTCTGTATTAAAAAATACATTTGCTGATTGGTATTACCTGGTAGACATTCTTGAGTTTATCCCCAGAGGCTCCGACGACAACACATGCTTCCAGTAACCCTGAGGGAAGATGGTCTGCCATCAGAACATGTCTTTCCTCCTCTGTACATCAGGCTCACAAATGGTGGAATCATATCCAAGCATGGAATTTGTACTTTGGAGGAGCAAGCGAGAGAGAGAGAGAGGGAGAGAGAGAGACAGAGAAAGAGGGCGAGAGACAGAAATAGATTGTTCTTCAGAAACATAAGTCACACTCCTTAGCTTGTTCATTTGGGTAAGTTGTTATACCCTTGATCACAGCAGCTGGCTAACAAGATAAAGAGCACATGACATCCTGCTTATTATATATCACCTTTTAATAGATATTTACAACAACAAGCCAAGAGGCTCAGGCTTGAAACACAGCTCACCTGATCACTACTAGGACAACAAACCAAATTAAAGAGAGCGTCCTCTGCTCTGAGAAACCATTAAAAAAGGTGTCATCAAAAATCAACTATAGCATCACCTCGCCAAACAACAAAGCAGAGTTGGAGGACATACAGCTGTAGCCATGTAAAGGCAGCCACCTCAGGAGATACACGATAAACCAACTTTAATTGAATTTCCCTGCTTGAGGGGAATTTCTGGACAAATTGGATTCATGTGTGCTGAAGATGGAGATACCCTTTAATAGGTCACTGAGAAAACTCTATTGAGGAGTGGCACAGTTCACTTTGATGGGTGGGTGGCCTAGTGCTACTGTATTGAAAATAAGTGCCTTTTTAGATAAAAATAAATAAATGTAATAAAAAAAACTTGGTAACTGCACTCATATCCCTTTGGCATCTACAATAGAGGCGTGGTTTTCTAATGGGCTGTCTGAAAAGCGACCCGTCACCAGTTCCTGCATAGCTTTGCATATGAGAGCAACAAGCGTTACACATGCATCACGTCATTATAGCTGTAGAACTGAAACCATGAAATGCTTTATGTGATTTCAGCGGTTTATGTCACAAGTCCATTGCAGTTGTAGTCTGAACTAGACAATTAGAAGCAGCACTAAAATGAATGTGTTACAGGGAAATAGGCTCAAATCTGACACTCCTTTTGTCTGCTTCATCCCCCCACCTCCCCATATTCCCAGCCTGTTCAGTACTCTTTGACTGACATACAATGCATTTCGTTTCCATTGATGAATTGGTGTCTCTGGAAAACTTGTCAACATTGATTACCTCCGCTCTCTTCCCATACACGCCATACTGAAAGAGCCAAGATACCTTTATAGGCCAAGAGCATGTGATGATCAAATTCCATGTTGTGTGTCAATCAATAGCTACGGTGCATACATCACCGTCAAAGCATATTCATGTTTTCGTAAAAATATAGAAGGTAGCTCAGCTACATATAAAAATGTAAATTGTCAAAACAGAAAGTTAGTCTTTAACTGATTTATTTCAAATGCAAAGTAATGATCTTCACCAACCTGTTGGTCCATCGTTAATCCAAGATCACGGGCCAAAGAAATTCGTTTGACTGAATTTGTAGCCACCGAAAGAGAATCAAAACATCTCTGTAAACAATGCAGTTCAATTGACCATCCCAGGAAATGCTGTTATCTGTCTGACTGCGATTAACAGTGTGCTGCTTCCTGCTTTCAGAAAGGATACAAAATCATGTGTACTGGAAAAATGCAGTTTCTCCTACTTTTGTAAGGAATTCAAAACCTTGTGCATTCTAATTTGCTGTCGTAGAAGTTAAGAAGCTGCATTGCCTACTTAACAAAACTGCTATATTAAATTATGTCAGAAGACTCATTCGGTTTCTCAATCGACTTTGTTATAGTGCCATCTACTGAGCAATTTGCAATGTCGTAACAATACAACAACACTCCATTTAAATTGAGTGTTAACAAAGTCGCAATAATGGTATAAATATTCCGCTTCTTCGAAGAAGGCAACCACTGCTGGTTATTATAATTACATTTGCACACATTTGGGGAGGGAAAGCATTTTGATATTTAAAGGTGCATTCATTACCTATCCTCCATTTGTACACAAATATCATGTTAATTAACCGTGTTAGGGTCAGCAGGTTAGTTATCAGTGTCAGCAGGTTAGTTGTTAACAGGGTCAGCAGGTTAGTTATCAGTGTCAGCAGGTTAGTTGTTAACAGGGTCAGCAGGTTAGTTATCAGGGTCAGCAGGTTAGTTGTTAACAGGGTCAGCAGGTTATTTGTTAACAGGGTCAGCAGGTTAGTTGTTATCAGGGTCAGCAGGTTAGTTGTTATCAGGGTCAGCAGGTTAGTTGTTATCAGGGTTAGCAGGTTAGTTGTTAACAGGGTCAGCAGGTTAGTTGTTAACAGGGTCAGCAGGTTAGTTGTTAACAGGGTTAGCAGGTTAGTTGTTAACAGGGTCAGCAGGTTAGTTGTTAACAGGGTTAGCAGGTTAGTTGTTAACAGGGTCAGCAGGTTAGTTGTTAACAGGGTCAGCAGGTTAGTTGTTAACAGGGTTAGCAGGTTAGTTGTTAACAGGGTTAGCAGGTTAGTTGTTAACAGGGTTAGCAGGTTAGTTGTTAACAGGGTCAGCAGGTTAGTTGTTAACAGAGTTAGCAGGTTAGTTGTTAACAGGGTCAGCAGGTTAGTTGTTAACAGGGTCAGCAGGTTAGTTGTTAACAGGGTTAGCAGGTTAGTTGTTAACAGGGTCAGCAGGTTAGTTGTTAACAGGGTTAGCAGGTTAGTTGTTAACAGGGTTAGCAGGTTAGTTGTTAACAGGGTCAGCAGGTTAGTTGTTAACAGGGTTAGCAGGTTAGTTGTTAACAGGGTCAGCAGGTTAGTTGTTATCAGGGTCAGCAGGTTAGTTGTTAACAGGGTCAGCAGGTTAGTTATCAGGGTCAGCAGGTTAGTTGTTAACAGGGTCAGCAGGTTAGTTGTTAACAGGGTTAGCAGGTTAGTTGTTAACAGGGTTAGCAGGTTAGTTGTTAACAGGGTTAGCAGGTTAGTTGTTAACAGGGTCAGCAGGTTAGTTGTTAACAGGGTTAGCAGGTTAGTTGTTATCAGGGTCAGCAGGTTAGTTGTTAACAGGGTCAGCAGGTTAGTTGTTAACAGGGTTATCAGGTTAGTTGTTAACAGGGTCAGCAGGTTAGTTGTTAACAGGGTCAGCAGGTTAGTTGTTAACAGGGTCAGCAGGTTAGTTGTTAACAGGGTCAGCAGGTTAGTTGTTAACAGGGTTAGCAGGTTAGTTATCAGGGTCAGCAGGTTAGTTATCAGGGTCAGCAGGTTAGTTGTTAACAGGGTCAGCAGGTTAGTTGTTAACAGAGTCAGCAGGTTAGTTGTTATCAGGGTCAGCAGGTTAGTTGTTAACAGGGTCAGCAGGTTAGTTGTTATCAGGGTCAGCAGGTTAGTTGTTAACAGGGTCAGCAGGTTAGTTGTTAACAGGGTTAGCAGGTTAGTTGTTAACAGGGTCAGCAGGTTAGTTGTTAAAAGGGTCAGCAGGTTAGTTGTTAAAAGGGTCAGCAGGTTAGTTGTTAACAGGGTCAGCAGGTTAGTTGTTAACAGGGTTAGCAGGTTAGTTGTTAACAGGGTGTAACACGTCTGTACAGTTGAACAGCAGAAGGGAATATAACATTTCCACTTTGACAAAATCATTGCTCGACTTTCAAACCAAAATGTTGAGATAATTTATATTATAAAGATTGATACTTGAGTGTGACCAATTTAATTTCTCATTTGCACACATTCCCAAACTAAAACTATTCACAACCATTTATATTTTCCCCATTACAACCAAACCTCTCAAATTACAGCAGTTGACAAGAAAAATGTACCCACTTTCTAGAGCCAGATGTTCCTGCTGGCTGTGATGATGAATCTTCTTCATTTGAGAACACTGTAGCAAAACGCTTTGCAATAGGACACTTTTTTATTGGATAAATTCAGGTAGGTCCGTCCCCGTTTCTGCCCCTTTACTTCCATTTGGTTCCTAGTGAATACGACCCTGGCTACCTACTACCTCACGTAGGTGGAACAACTCCTCAACCCAACACTCTGGGTCTGGGAATACCTTCTAGGCCCACACAGCTCATTAGATGTACATGCCCCGTAGGACTCTAGTCAAAAGTAGCGCACTACATAGGGAATAGGGTGCCGTTTGGGACTTTGTCCGTTAATCTCTATATAGATTTCTCAACAGATTTGCATGAATGCTCTGCCAGATAATGACACACACACTGTCCTGTCTTAAAGTTCTTAAAGTTTCTTGTGCAGCTTTTGCAGTTGTTAAATGTAAAAACATATATGCTTTCTTGTACGTTACCCTGTGGAACAGATGGTTCAGAACAACAGAGGGCTACTTACTGTAGCACACTTACTGTAGCACAGTAAGTAGCTGGATGGGTCCATGCTGGATGGGTCCAAAGGCATCTTATGGTCATAGACCATTTTTAATTAATAGTCGTCATATGAAATCTAGTATCCTTCCATGCAGCATACTATAATCGATGTTTACAACATTTTCCCTTTTAAAAACATTGATATGTGTTAGAGTGTAAGCATCATCACTTCAGCATTTGATTATCTTAAGGCTGATAACGTTTGTCCAACTCTGTCATGTAAACAGTAGGCTATAGGCCACTCAACCCAGTAAATGGCAAATATGAGCTACAAAAAGAAATGTCCTGAATGCTTTTTTGGACTTTTGGTGTAACCTGGACATCATATTGTCTGTGCTGTATAATAGCCCTGAGTGTTTTCATGATATACATGTCAATAGACAGAAGAAATGGAGTTAGTGGAGGGTGTTTATAACAGGGAATGTAACTGACTGACCCTGAACTGGATCCTCTGTGGCTGCAGCATCTTTAGTGAGGTCAAAGTAACAGAGACTCCTATATTGTTCTGAACTGGATCCTCTGTGGCTGCAGCGTCTTTAGTGAGGTCACAGTAACAGAGACACCTATATTGTTCTGAACTGGATCCTCTGTGGCTGCAGCATCTTTAGTGAGGTCACAGTAAAAGAGACTCCTATATTGTTCTGAACTGGATCCTCTGTGGCTGCAGCATCTTTAGTGAGGTCACAGTAACAGAGACTCCTATATTGTTCTGAACTGGATCCTCTGTGGTTGCAGCATCTTTAGTGAGGTCACAGTAACATAGCGACTCCTATAGCATTCTGTCTGTGGGGAAACTAAGTTTGATCTAAAAAAGTTGATCGGTCACTCCAACCATTTTGTACAATCACAAAATAAAATCAATAAAACATGTTTTGAATGTAGAAATGCAGTGACAATATGCATGTGCAGTCTCAACATCCATCTAAAGAAATAGTCCAAGTCACATTTAAGAAAAAGAGTCCAGCATTAGATACCATGTGTAAAAAGAGTCCAGCATTAGATACCATGTGTAAAAAGAGTCCAGCATTAGATACCATGTGTAAAAAGAGTCCAGCATTAGATCCTGTGTATGAGGTGGATACTCTGATATTGCCTCCTGCAGGCCTTTCAAACGGTGAATGAGTCCCAAATGGCACCCTATTCCCTATTTAGTGCACTACATTTGACCAGAGCCTTGTGGACCCAGGTCAAAAGAAGTGAACTATAAAAGGGAGTAGGGTGCTACTTGGGATGCAACCAGTGAAACCATAAACATTTGAAATCCACGAGGAAAAGAAAAACAGCCATATGTCAAGAAATGCACAACGTGTTCATTGGAACAGTCCATCCCACTGGAACTCATGTGACTAGTGAGTGTTAAGGTTTGGTCACTGTCTTTCTCCACCAGATATCTGTGCAGATTAAAGAAAGGAGACAAAGAGAGGAATCCACTTTATGACTATTGAGATGCCACCAGTATTTTGTCCTTGTCCCTCTTCTTCTTTGCTAAATAGTGGACTCGTAGTTAGCCGTGCTGCTGCTGCCCTTGGGCGACGTTTTGAGCAGGACTACTGGCTCCTGCATACTACTACCACTGGGGCCTGGTTCTGGGGCCACCAGGGCTGGAGTCCCCTCCTCTCCATACCCATCCTGGTCCTGCGTAGTGGTGGGAGTGGAGGAGTCTGGGTAGATGACCAGGAAGGTGGAGGTGAGGAAGCCCAGGAAGGAGCCTCCAGAGGCCATCATTGGGATGACCCGCACGCTGCCAACCGCGTCCACCACCGTGCTCAGCGCAGACGCCACCAGGATCTGGGCAATGTACACCTGGCACGACAGTATGGCACAGTCAATGCCGAAGCCTCGTCGCGACTTCCCTGGACTGTTGTGTTTGTACTGCGGTAAAGACAGAGGGAATTTTTTAAAACATTTTTTACTAATCTCTCACATCAGTCTAAAGATAGGTTATTACTTAGTTCCAAACGCAATTATCATCACATTGGCCTAGAATGAGCAACATATCCATATAAAGTCGTTTTTATTGACAATATGACCAGTTTGGAAGTGTACCGACATCCTTGTTCTCATGGTACTGGCAGAGTCTACTAACTAGGTCTGTTAAGATCTATAGTGAACTATAGTAATCTACACTGAGTATACAAAACATTAAGAACACCTGCTCTTTCCATGACACAGACTGACCAGGTGATGCCACCTGTTAAATCCACTTCAATCAGTGTAGATGAAGAGGAGACATGTTGAAGATGAAGGCCATGCAGCTGAAACTGAGTTTAAACTTTGTTTTCATTGAACATGCCATACAAAATGGCATTTTAAATAATTATATGAAGAGTGCCTTGGTCCTTTATTTCTAAGGATTTTTAAGCCTTGAGACAATTGGGACATGGATTGTGTATGTGTGCCATTCAAAGGGTGAATGGGAAAGACAAAAGATTTAAGTGCCTTTGAACAGGGTATGGTAGTAGGTGTCAGGCGCACCGGTTTGAGTCAAGAACTGCAATGCTGCTGGGTTTTTCATGCTCAACAGTTTCCTGTGTGTATCAAGAATGGTCCACCACCCAAAGGACATCCAGCCAACTTGACAACTGTGGGAAGCATTGGAGTCAACATGGGCCAGCATCCCTGTGGAACGCTTTCGACACCTTGTAGAGTCCATGCCCCGACAAATTGTGGCTGTACTGAGGTGTTCATAATGTTTGGTATTCTCAGTGTATAGTCTCATTTAACCCTACAAGACATGTGGGCATGTAGTTCTGTTACCATTTAACAGAAAGGACGTGAGACAGAAATCATGTACCGGCTCTGCTACACTACAGCTATCGGACGTTCAGCTTCACACATTGAGGGAATGTATCAAGAATGGTCCACCACCCAAAGGACATCCAGCTCATTTTACAACTGTGGGAAATAGGGAGTCAACATGTGCCAGCATCCCCGTGGAACACTTGTCACCTTGCAAAGTCCATGGCCCAACATATTGAGGCTGTTCTGAGGGCAAAGGGGGGGGGGGGGGGGGGGGGGGGGGGGGGGGGGGGGGGCTGCAACTCAATATTAGGAAGGTGTTCCTAATGTTTTGTCCTGTGTGTATAGTGGTAGGGACTGCAAGTCAATATGAGGAAGTTGTTCCTAATGTTTTGTCCACTCAGTGTATAGTGGGGGGGTGCAACTCAATATGAGGAAGGTGTTCCTAATGTTTTGTACACTCAGTGTATAGTGGGGGGGTGCAACTCAATATGAGGAAGGTGTTCCTAATGTTTTGTCCACTCAGTGTATAGTGGGGGGGTGCAACTCAATATGAGGAAGGTGCTCCTAATGTTTTGTACACTCAGTGTATGGGGGGGGTGCAACTCAATATGAGGAAGGTGTTCCTAATGTTTCCAACACTCTGTGTTTAGAGTGGGGGGTGCAACTCAATATGAGGAAGGTGTTCCTAATGTTTTGTGCACCCAGTGTATAGTGGGGTGGAACTCAACATTAAGAATGTGTTCCTAATGTTTTATAATCTCAGTGTATAGTGGTCTATGGTGTTCCACAGGGATCCATAGGGATCCTCACCTGCTTGTTCTCGTGGTACTGGCCCAGCAGAGCGTAGGGGCAGTAGGAGATACTCATGGAGATGATGCCCATGGTGCTGATCATCACCATGGCAACGTAGACGTTAGGGAAGATCGCCATGACGGCGGTTCCCAGGGAGAAGCTCAGAGTACCCAGGATGTAGATGACCTTAATGCTCAGGTCGTAGTTGTCCAGGTACTTCTGGAGCACAGCTGTCAACAAAAACAACATACGCAACATTATTGAGTTGGCACAAATGCGTTGCATTAAGTAGCATGTACTCACTATACTGGTTATGAGTCAAGTCCTCACTCTTTGGTATACACGTTGCTGTCCATACTGTCCACGTTGCTGTCCATACTGTACACATTGCCGTTCACGTTGCTGTCCATACTGTCCACGTTGCTGTCCATACTGTCTATACTGTCCACGTTGCTGTCCATACTGTCTATACTGTCCACGTTGCTGTCCATACTGTACACGTTGCTGTCCACGTTGCTGTCCATACTGTTCATGTTGCTGTCCACACTGTTCATGTTGCTGTCCACACTGTTCATGTTGCTGTCCACACTGTTCATGTTGCTGTCCACACTGTTCATGTTGCTGTCCACACTGTTCATGTTGCTGTCCACGTTGCTGTCCATACTGTTCATGTTGCTGTCCATACTGTACACGTTGCTGTCCACGTTGCTGTCCATACTGTTCACGTTGCTGTCCATACTGTCCACGTTGCTGTCCATACTGTACATGTTACTTTCCATACTGTACTCGTTGCTGTCCATACTGTCCACGTTGCTGTCCACGTTGATGTCCATGCTGTACACGTTGCTGTCCACGTTGCTGTCCATACTGTTCATGTTGCTGTCCACACTGTTCATGTTGCTGTCCACACTGTTCATGTTGCTGTCCACACTGTTCATGTTGCTGTCCACGTTGCTGTCCATACTGTACACGTTGCTGTCCACGTTGCTGTCCATACTGTTCACGTTGCTGTCCATACTGTCCACGTTGCTGTCCATACTGTTCATGTTGCTGTCCACGTTGCTGTCCATACTGTTCATGTTGCTGTCCACGTTGCTGTCCACACTGTGCACGTTGCTGTCCATACTGTACATGTTACTTTCCATACTGTACTCGTTGCTGTCCATACTATCCACGTTGCTGTCCACGTTGCTGTCCACGTGCCTGTCCACACTGTATATGTTGCTGTCCACGTTGCTGTCCATACTGTCCACGTTGCTGTCCATGCTGTCCACGTTGCTGTCCATGTTGCTGTCCATGCTGTCCACGTTGCTGTCCATGCTGTCCACGTTGCCGTTCACGTTGCTGTCTACACTGTCCACGTTGCTGTCCATACTGTCTACGTTGCTGTCCATACTGTCTATACTGTCCACGTTGCTGTCCATACTGTACACGTTGCTGTCCACGTTGCTGTCCATACTGTACACGTTGCTGTCCACGTTGCTGTCCATACTGTTCATGTTGCTGTCCATACTGTTCATGTTGCTGTCCACGCTGTTCATGTTGCTGTCCACACTGTTCATGTTGCTGTCCACGTTGCTGTCCATACTGTTCATGTTGCTGTCCACGTTGCTGTCCACACTGTGCACGTTGCTGTCCACGTTGCTGTCCACACTGTGCACGTTGCTGTCCATACTGTGCACGTTGCTTTCCATACTGTACTCGTTGCTGTCCATACTGTCCACATTGCTGTCCACACTGTATATGTTGCTGTCCATGTTGCTGTCCACGTTGCTGTCCACGCTGCTGTCCACGTTGCTGTCCACGTTGCTGTCCACACTGTCCACGTTGCTGTCCATACTGTCCACGTTGCTGTCCATACTGTCCACGTTGCTGTCCATACTGTACACATTGCCGTTCACGTTGCTGTCCACGTTGCTGTCCATACTGTTCATGTTGCTGTCCATACTGTTCATGTTGCTGTCCACGCTGTTCATGTTGCTGTCCACACTGTTCATGTTGCTGTCCACGTTGCTGTCCATACTGTTCATGTTGCTGTCCACGTTGCTGTCCACACTGTGCACGTTGCTGTCCACGTTGCTGTCCACACTGTGCACGTTGCTGTCCATACTGTGCACGTTGCTTTCCATACTGTACTCGTTGCTGTCCATACTGTCCACATTGCTGTCCACACTGTATATGTTGCTGTCCATGTTGCTGTCCACGTTGGTGTCCACGCTGCTGTCCACGTTGCTGTCCACGTTGCTGTCCACACTGTCCACGTTGCTGTCCATACTGTCCACGTTGCTGTCCATACTGTCCACGTTGCTGTCCATACTGTACACATTGCCGTTCACGTTGCTGTCCACGTTGCTGTCCATACTGTCCACGTTGCTGTCCATACTGTCCACGTTGCTGTCCATACTGTCTATACTGTCCACGTTGCTGTCCATACTGTACACGTTGCTGTCCACGTTGCTGTCCATACTGTACACGTTGCTGTCCACACTGTTCATGTTGCTGTCCACACTGTTCATGTTGCTGTCCACGTTGCTGTCCATACTGTTCACGTTGCTGTCCATACTGTCCACGTTGCTGTCCATACTGTACACGTTGCTGTCCATACTGTCCACGTTGCTGTCCATACTGTCCACGTTGCTGTCCATACTGTTCATGTTGCTGTCCACGTTGCTGTCCATACTGTTCATGTTGCTGTCCACGTTGCTGTCCACACTGTGCATGTTGCTGTCCATACTGTACATGTTACTTTCCATACTGTACTCGTTGCTGTCCATACTGTTCACGTTGCTGTCCACGTTGATGTCCATACTGTTCACATTGCTGTCCACATTGCTGCCCATACTGTACACGTTGCTGTCCATACTGTACACGTTGCTGTCCATACTGTACACGTTGCTGTCCACGTTGCTTTCCATACTGTTCATGTTGCTGTCCACATTGCTGTCCATACTGTGCACGTTGCTGTCCATACTGTACATGTTACTTTCCATACTGTACACGTTGCTGTCCACATTGCTGTCTATACTGTATACGTTGCTGCCCATACTGTTCACGTTGCTGTCCACGTTGCTGTCCATACTGTTCACGTTGCTGTCCACGTTGCTGTCCATACTGTTCATGTTGCTGTCCATACTGTACACGTTGCTGTCCATACTGTTCACGTTGCTGTCCACATTGCTGTCCATACTGTTCACGTTGCTGTCCACGTTGCTGTCCATACTGTTCATGTGGCTGTCCATACTGTGCACGTTGCTGTCCATACTGTACATGTTACTTTCCATACTGTACACGTTGCTGTCCACGTTGCTGTCCATACTGTTCACGTTGCTGTCCATGTTGCTGTCCATACTGTTCACGTTGCTGTCCACTTTGCTGTCCATACTGTCCACGTTGCTGTCCATACTGTACACGTTGCTGTTCACGTTGCTGTCCATACTGTCCACGTTGCTGTCCATACTGTCCACGTTGCTGTCCATACTGTCCACGTTGCTGTCCATACTGTCCACGTTGCTGTCCACGTTGCTGTCCATACTGTACACGTTGCTGTCCACGTTGCTGTCCATACTGTACACGTTGCTGTCCACGTTGCTGTCCATACTGTACACATTGCTGTCCATACTGTCCACGTTGCTGTCCACACTGTACACGTTGCTGTCCACGTTGCTGTCCATACTGTCCACGTTGCTGTCCACATTGCTGTCCACGTTGCTGTCCATACTGTTCACATTGCTGTACACGTTGCTGTCCATACTGTCCATGATGTCCATTCTGCACACATTACTGTTCATACTGTACACGTTGCTGTTCACGTTGCTGTCCACACTGTCCACGGTGCTGTCCACACTGTCCATACTGTACATGTTGCTGTTCATACTGTGTATTTCTCTAAGGAGTAGGACCTACCTGAGCAGACTGCAGCGGTAGCAGCATAGACAACCAGTCCCCAGCAGCCCATCTGAACCCCTTTATGGTAGTTCTGCAGTTCAGTGGAGTTAGCAGGAGCCTAGATGGAGAAAATACAACATATAGAAGTCCAGAAACTCCTAAAGCAATTTGCACCACAAAATTGTGCATATTATCAGAATTAACATTTTGTCCCATTAAAAACATTACATTGGCATTTAAAATAAATTGAGCCCTTGTCAGTAGACCTAGTGATTCTCAGAGGGTTCCCTGTCCTGCAGAGGAGAAACAGAGACCTAGTGATTCTCAGAGGGTTCCCTGTCCTGCAGAGGAGAAACAGAGACCTAGTGATTCTCAGAGGGTTCCCTGTCCTGCAGAGGAGAAACAGAGACCTAGTGATTCTCAGAGGGTTCCCTGTCCTGCAGAGGAGAAACAGAGACCTAGTGATTCTCAGATGGTTCCCTGTCCTGCAGAGGAGAAACAGAGACCTAGTGATTCTCAGAGGGTTCCCTGTCCTGCAGAGGAGAAACAGAGACCTAGTGATTCTCAGAGGGTTCCCTGTCCTACAGAGGAGAAACAGAAACCTAGTGATTCTCAGAGGGTTCCCTGTCCTGCAGAGGAGAAACAGAGACCTAGTGATTCTCAGAGGGTTCCCTGTCCTGCAGAGGAGAAACAGAGACCTAGTGATTCTCAGAGGGTTCCCTGTCCTGCAGAGGAGAAACAGAGACCTAGTGATTCTCAGAGGGTTCCCTGTCCTACAGAGGAGAAACAGAGACCTAGTGATTCTCAGATGGTTCCCTGTCCTGCAGAGGAGAAACAGAGACCTAGTGATTCTCAGAGGGTTCCCTGTCCTGCAGAGGAGAAACAGAGACCTAGTGATTCTCAGAGGGTTCCCTGTCCTACAGAGGAGAAACAGAGACCTAGTGATTCTCAGAGGGTTCCCTGTCCTGCAGAGGAGAAACAGAGACCTAGTGATTCTCAGAGGGTTCCCTGTCCTGCAGAGGAGAAACAGAGACCTAGTGATTCTCAGAGGGTTCCCTGTCCTGCAGAGGAGAAACAGAGACCTAGTGATTCTCAGAGGGTTCCCTGTCCTGCAGAGGAGAAACAGAGACCTAGTGATTCTCAGAGGGTTCCCTGTCCTGCAGAGGAGAAACAGAGACCTAGTGATTCTCAGAGGGTTCCCTGTCCTGCAGAGGAGAAACAGAGACCTAGTGATTCTCAGAGGGTTCCCTGTCCTGCAGAGGAGAAACAGAGACCTAGTGATTCTCAGAGGGTTCCCTGTCCTACAGAGGAGAAACAGAGACCTAGTGATTCTCAGAGGGTTCCCTGTCCTACAGAGGAGAAACAGAGACCTAGTGATTCTCAGAGGGTTCCCTGTCCTGCAGAGGAGAAACAGAGACCTAGTGATTCTCAGAGGGTTCCCTGTCCTACAGAGGAGAAACAGAGACCTAGTGATTCTCAGAGGGTTCCCTGTCCTGCAGAGGAGAAACAGAAACCTAGTGATTCTCAGAGGGTTCCCTGTCCTACAGAGGAGAAACAGAGACCTAGTGATTCTCAGAGGGTTCCCTGTCCTACAGAGGAGAAACAGAGACCTAGTGATTCTCAGAGGGTTCCCTGTCCTACAGAGGAGAAACAGAGAATATCAAAGAAGAGTAGTAAGAGAAGGAAGGAAAACAGGAACAGTAGATTATTAACGAAAGATGGACAAATAAAAGAAGAGTTTGCTCATTCTCTAACTGAAATAAACTTAACTATAATGAACTTCAATAAACAATGAATTACAATGGAGGACTGGACCGGTTCTTACTGTGGGGTCTCCAGCATAGATGACCTGTCCCATGAAGTCTGTGTAGAAGACGGCCTCAGCGATGATGGAGAACCAGGTGAGGAGATGACAGACGCAGAGCCTCAGCAGCTGGGGGGGCATCTTCAGCATGGACAGCCACAGCAGCTTGACCGTGGTGCCCCCCTCGTCCCCGTCGTCACTCTCAGAGTCACCGCTGGACAGCGTGGTGCTGCTCTGCTGGAGCTCCCTCCTCTGCTGCCGGCGCTGCATGTGCTCGTAGATGTCGTTCATGCTCTGCGAGGTCTTGATGCGGAGGTTGGCGCCGGCTGGATTGCCCATGGTGTTTCTGCGGTGGCGGTATCGTGCTGAACCCACGCGGCCATAGTAAGAGAATGTAAATGACGGCTGGCGGTAGAAGGTGTGGGGGAAGCGGCGTGCCCCGGCGGTGGTGCTGGACGGCCTCAGGCCTGGCATACGGCCCTGGCTGTTGGCCCCGCGGGCTGTGTGGTTGGAGGGGACGGCCGTGGCCGCTGAGGCCCCGTTGAGGCCCCTGGCTCCCTGGTTGGTCTGGTTGTTGAGCAACATGTGCTCCCTGCTGTAGTAGGGGGAGGGGTCCTGGTGGAAGAGGGGCACCTGGCTGTCTGCCTGAGCCTCGGGCTGGGGGCCTTCCTGGTCCTGGATGCCCCATCCACTGTAGTGTCTCTGAGGGGTGCCAGGGTAGAAATCTTGGGGGTAGTCCTGAAAGATGGAGGGCTCAATGTCGGCCAGGAAATGACCGTCCTGGTCCAGGTCTGAGTCCAGCTCGATGGTGGCGTCAGGCATGGCCAGCACCGAGTCGCTCTTACTCCTCACCCTGTCCACGTTGATGAAGAGCTCTCTCTCTGACTGGGCGTCCTCCTCTCCTATAACGTCCAGCTGAGGTATACTACGAGGCCCCGCTGAGCCCTCCTTCAGTTTCCCTGAGGAGGACAGGCTGTCGGAGTCTCCCTCTCTCGGAGTGTCACCACGAGCCTCAAAACTCTCCTCCTTGATACTGAACATGTGTAGAGTCACAGATATGGTGAAGATGACGGCAGCAAACACAAACAGGATCTGCTCCTGGGACTTGAAGGCCGTGCCCAGGATGGTGCTGGTCCAGTCCAGGCCACCCAGCACGTAGCCAACCGCTCCTCCCAGCCCTGCCAAAAACACAATGTCAAAACAATGTTAGAGCTAGCCACTTTATGAGTTGTTCGGTGCTCGAAATACCGATGATAAATTACTTTCCTCATGTTTTTGTTTATTCCCCTCAGGGAATCATCACGGGAGCAACCGTGACCAATAAAAGTAAAGATTGTATTTGTTTAGAGGGGGCGCCATGTGACCTCACATTCCAAACATGTCGCTCCACCAATCATATACACCGGCTTCAACATGAAATCAATTTAAAACTGACTCAAGACATGACTGATAGCTCTCTTAACGTAACATTGAGCAATAATAACTGTTATAGAGTGGACTTGGCAGTTACATAGTGATTCTATAGTGTCTTAGTGTCCTCTCCTCCCGTCCTCTCCCTGCCTCCTCCTCCTCAAAACGGCAGATGAAAGTGCAGAAAGAGAACAGGATATGAGGAGAGGAAATGTGCTTGTAGGGTTCTTAAATCCTCTTCCTGCTTCCCTCCGACTGTTTGAGGAGGTGGGGAGGAGAGGACACAAGGAATCAAGGACAGACTATTGAGAAGGAGCCAATACAACTAGGGCAGCATAGTGTACCTGCAGAGAAGGCATGTATGTTGAGGGCCATGTCCTGTTCCTCTGTGTCGGCTACATCCAACAGGTAGGCTCTGATAGGCCCATCTGAGGCGTCTGCACTGAAGTCCAGTAGAACCACACCCAGCACCGTCAGCACTATCCCAATGGGCTGACTGCTGGGAACGTCCCCGAGGGCTAACCCTACAGCACACAG
Organism: Salmo trutta; assembly: GCF_901001165.1. NCBI lineage: Eukaryota > Metazoa > Chordata > Actinopteri > Salmoniformes > Salmonidae > Salmo > Salmo trutta. The sequence continues at coordinate 4,313,434 of NC_042993.1, read as the reverse complement.
AATAAGAAGAAGGAATAATAATAATAATAATAATAAGTTGTATTTATATAGCATAGCACTGTCATTAAAGAATCATCATTATACAATACAGAAAATATAAAAAACAAACACGAGCATCTAAGGGAGTTTCACATTTCCAATACATGATGATTAAATAGTGCCTACGTCCCACATCGCACCCTATTACCTTTATAGTGCATTACTTTTGACCACAGCCCACAGGGCTCTGGTCTAAAGTAGTGAACTACATAAGGAATAGGGTTCCATTTGGAACTCAGTCAGTACCTCCCTCAAAACTAAGTACCAATGGACACTAGGCTCACCTAGGAGGGACCCATTGAGGAAGAGAGAAACTCCCAGTAACACCCCCACACAGAGTGCCAGGATGAAGGGTCTCCTGCGGCCCCATTTCAGGGTGCAGCGGTCGCTGGCTGAGCCAATGAGAGGGGTGAGGATCAGGCCCAGGATGGGGCTCAGAAACCACGTCAGGCTGTAGTACTGCTCTGGAAGTCCTGAAAAAAACACAAAACAAAAAACACCTTCAGTCAATATGCTTAAGGCTTTGGCCACAGAGAGACTGATCACGGATGAAATCCTATTAGCATTCATCAAATATTAGTTTGTCAAAAGTTCAACTATTACAAAATCTTTTGCCCGCAGCCTAAAGGGCATTCTTTACAGAACCACAGCCATCAAAGCTTTTAATCAACAATGCTGAATCACATTCTAGTCCTTCCATAGTCACTAGCAGGTTTGGTGAGGCATAGATCCAATCTGGCCGTGTGAGGTGAGGTGAAAGGTGAGGTGAAAGGAGGTTTGTGGGTAGCTGGAACCATCTCAATGTATCACGCTCCAGTCTGATGTACTGTGGACCTTGGAACTAGGCTGTTTCACTGAGCTTTCTAATGAAAGCTATGCAGCTGATGCTCTACTTCAGCAGGCCTACACATTAAACAACAATCACTGTACATCTCCCACTAGAATATGTGTTACAGATTGTCACTAGAAGGAAAACAAGTGGACGTGTTTCTACAAGCCGGTTGTTCATTAACCTAGATAAGAGCCCTCACGCAAGACACAACTTGTTGCAAGAACTATGGAAACAAACTGGCAATCTTCATCTCTGTGATACTTCCCTCTGTAGGAACACTACAATGATATAGGCCTCACGCAGCTATGGCAACAACAGAACAGACAGTGAAACTGGAAACACAATAAATGGAAGCTTCCTATCCTCTTTCAAATGCTAGGTAGTGCACGTTAGAATTTGTTCAGAAAGGGTTAAATGCGTAGCCTGTTGGTTTATGGAGTGGAATGCACTGAATGTGACCTAGTCTGTTGCTCAGTCTGAGCAGTAAAATGGTTATTGAAATGTCACTGGCTTGTGGACAGACTTTTATAACCCTCTCAGAAAATCAACAAGATATGAGAAGCTGGCATCAAGTCAGATCGTCCTTCTCAGAAAAACCAAGGAAAAGTAGTTAAACATAGGCTCTACATTAGGGGCCCGTAATGAATGACTGGGACTAGGTTATACCCAAGGCAATAGTGGGAAATGTCACCAAGACATAACCCTTTACACTCGTGGGAATTGGCCTATATGGATAGGGCTAAATTGAAATGTTTCTTACAGAAAAAATATGAAAAGCAAATGCATAACCATTGTAGCAATTGAAAGGGAAGAGTTTGTAGATCATGGGAAAATGAGTAGCCCAAAAGGTGAGGACACAACAGTTCACCTGGCACAAGACTGAACCCAACCATTACACTGTTCATTTTATATTTACTCTACTTTTTCATCAGTTGTTGATAACGAAATCTGAATACACTCTGGATACATTCAGTAACATAATAATATTCCTGGAAATTGTGGGGTAGGTGCAACATAAGACACAAAAATGACAAAGGTCTAACTGGTGTCTCCAAGTGGACATACACCTCTCCAAAGTGTGCACAGTTCCTAAGACATTTCAATGCACTTTTATGACTCAAAGAAGGGTCTTGAACTCTCCTAGCTGTGCCGTTGAGGAACTAGAGCAAGCACACTTGTATTTGTTTAGTTTGGAACACAATCCGGCATCACACAATTCCTGTTGTTATTTACACAATCCAAAAAAGGGTCCATTAGAAATGGCAATCTGGGTCAGGTGGGCTTGATTTTAAAGCTTGTCCTATTGCCAACATGACTAACTAAGTTATCAAACAGGATCGTACAGCGTTCGGCTTTCACAAGGCAATACAGAGGAACATATAGTCATTTAGGTGTGTAGAAAGAAGTAAGTGCATTCAGGTGCTTGTTCCGCACAATAATCAAACAGGCTCCTCCTGTTCAGAACAACCCAGGGTATGACCACATGTCATCTTGTAACTGTACATCAAACAGGCTCCTCCTGTTCAGAACAACCCAGGGTATGACCACATGTCATCTTGTAACTGTACATCAAACAGACTCCTTCTGTTCAGAACAACCCAGGGTATGACCACATGTCATCTTGTAACTGTACGTCAAACAGACTCCTCCTGTTCAGAACAACCCAGGGTATGACCACGTCATCTTGTAACTGTACGTCAAACAGACTCCTTCTGTTCAGAACAACCCAGGGTATGACCACATGTCATCTTGTAACTGTACATCAAACAGACTCCTCCTGTTCAGAACAACCCAGGGTATGACCACATGTCATCTTGTAACTGTACATCAAACATACTCCTTCTGTTCAGAACAACCCAGGGTATGACCACATGTCATCTTGTAACTGTACATCAAACAGACTCCTTCTGTTCAGAACAACCCAGGGTATGACCACATGTCATCTTGTAACTGTACGTCAAACAGACTCCTCCTGTTCAGAACAACCCAGGGTATGACCACATGTCATCTTAACTGTACATCAAACAGACTCCTGTTCAGAACAACCCAGGGTATGACCACATGTCATCTTGTAACTGTACATCAAACAGACTCCTTCTGTTCAGAACAACCCAGGGTATGACCACATGTCATCTTGTAACTGTACATCAAACAGACTCCTTCTGTTCAAAACAACCCAGGGTATGACCACATGTCATCTTAACTGTACATCAAACAGACTCCTGTTCAGAACAACCCAGGGTATGACCACATGTCATCTTGTAACTGTACATCAAACAGACTCCTTCTGTTCAGAACAACCCAGGGTATGACCACATGTCATCTTGTAACTGTACATCAAACAGTGATCATAAACGTTGATACTGTATATGACTTGAGTTTTATGATTTGGAGATGTGAAGTGCACATTTGGACTCACGGATGTTTGGCTTGCTTGGATCATCAAAGCGGTATTTAGTATAATCCTCAACGTCTCATCTTTCAGAATACATCGAGTCATCTTAATTTACAGCATATCCCTCAAACAGATGACAAAGAATTTGCAAAAGTTGACCAATTAGCAGTAGGGATGGGTGCTCAAGTTCAGAACGGCTGTTGGGTCAAAACCAATGCAGAGCCAGAGCTCTGACATCATGTATAACATGTTACTGTACAGCCACTGCCTTCCAATTGTAGGCGCTTATTAGTTCCCAAATCTGCCATTTTCAACCAGAAGTTTAAAGGGTTACAAAAACAAACTTTTACTTCACCACTATTTCAAAACATTATTATGTGCACTCACACGTTTGCTTCTGTTATGACAGTCCTGAAGGAGCGGATTTAGATAAGCCTGTGTTATCCAATACTAGTTCAGTTGTAGCTAACCCTTTGCTGTGTGACAATGTCTGCCTACAATGTTCATCATACATTGAAATAAATGTGCAGCTGTTCCATGCTGTGTAGATAAAGAGACCTAGAGACCTACTGTCCATGTACCCTAAACTGTACATAGGAGTTACATCACAGAGATGGAGAGTTTGGCAAATCCATTTATGACAAAATTGTTCCCAACGGGAAAACAGGTTGACTGAAACGTGCAGACTCACACATTCTTGCCATACCTACCAAACTCTGTAGAAGACATTGTTCCATTCTGCATTGGTGGCAAACCTAGTAAGGGCCCGGCCTGTTATGCTGCCTGTGCACAGTGTACAGATAGTTAACATAACCCCACATAACTCCCAGCCCTTATGATGGAGTAAACCTAACAGAGACTGGGTTGGGACCAATCTTTGGTAACCATTTGGCAAACAATTATCCAAAAGGGTAAAATACACATATGAAATGCCTTAGTTGCAACTCCAATACCATTTTTTTTGTCAACCAACACCCTCCATTGGTACCGACCTATTTGCAGTAAGACTGGTGTGACCAGGGCTGTCTCCATTGGTACCGACCTATTTGCAGTAAGACTGGTGTGACCAGGGCTGTCTCCATGGCGTAGCAGAACTCTCGTCCGAACATGACAGCACCATGCATGACCCACTTGCGCAGGGGAATATGTTCCTCCCCAGCACCCTCAGCCAGAGACCCATCAGGACTCTCCTCGTCCCTCTCACCGCTCTGCTTCTTCACTGGCATCTCCACCACATCCTGACGTGGCAAAACAGTCAAGTCAGCCTTCTGGGGGACCATGGTCGTCAGCTCGTATAGAGAGAGAAGTTATGACTGCTCCCCTAAAGCCTTAATGTAGTTTACGGTCCTGTCCGCTCCGATGCAACTGTCCTTCCCTTTATGGTCAATCAGAGGACTACTATCAAAACAACAGCACTATACATGAAGGAAAAATCCTGCTTTTCTTTAGTTCTTTCGAGGCACTTTTGACAGCAATTCATAAGGTTCCGTGGCAAAACGCGGCTTTGTAAGAGATTGGCTCTCTTCACTGCTGGCTGCTGTACTGAATCCAAACCCATAGAAAGTGGCATTCAGATAGAGCTCATTTGATGATGTCTGTAGAGGGGAGGCTGAACAGGGTGAGGGAGACGGGGGCTGGCGGAGGTGGACAACGTTCCTCTCTAGAGCCCCATGGAGTGACTCATTCATCTGTAGAGGGGACACAGACAGACAGAGTCAGACAGACAGCATGAGCGTTAGTATGTTAACCCATAGTCAATAATGCCTTTATAACCAATAAACATCTTAAAGTTACGGACTCTGGATAGGCCGATAAAGGCTAGTATTATGACAGTTTAGGCCTATTTTATATTTCAAATGTCAGCAGTACAAATACAATAAGAGCTTTAGTAGCTAGTTGGGTAAAGTTTAATGATGCACATTCAGCTGGGATGCTGCCGAATAGATAAGCCAAGCTGCTGCTGTAATCAGCCCTATTACTATAAATGTACACCTGCAATTAGGCTAAAGTACTGAGTCAACCCATTGAGCTGCAGGAGAAAGTTCCTCAGATTGGAGGAAGGAAACTCCATCCACGCAACCAAGTCTTGAAAACAAGAACTCAACCACTGCGTGAACTTGGGTGAACCAGCTGTCCTGTAGGAGTTTCAGCAGCTGTGAGATGAGAGACTAGTGTAGGCCTAGAAAGATAGATGTGCATTTTGGACAATACAGGCTGAAACACATTGCACAACCTTGTTGTTAGGCATGAGTGATGTTATGCATGACATTGCTGTGCTCCTAGTAACTTACCTTGCTTTGAGGGTAGATGAGGTAGCTATTAACAACCCAAACAGGTGGCCTACTGTTCTAACAGAGATTGAATTACAGTGAGGGAAAAAAGTATTTGATCCTCTTTGCAGATCTTCTCCAAGTCATTAAGGTTGAGGCTGACGTTTGGCAACTCGAACCTTCAGCTCCCTCCACAGATTTTCTATGGGATTAAGGTGTCTGGAGACTGGCTAGGCCACTCCAGAACCTTAATGTGCTTCTTCTTGAGCCACTCCTTTGTTGCCTTGGCCGTGTGTTTTGGGTCATTGTCATGCTGGAATACCCATCCACGACCCATTTTCAATGCCCTGGCTGAAGGAAGGAGGTTCTCATCCAAGATTTGACGGTACATGGCCCCATCCATCGTCCCTTTGATGCGGTGAAGTTGTCCTGTCCCCTTAGCAGAAAAACACCCCCAAAGCATAATGTTTCCACCTCCATGTTTGACGGTGGGGATGGTGTTCTTGGGGTCACAGGCAGCATTCCTCCTCCTCCAAACACGGCGAATTGAGTTGATGCCAAAGAGCTCCATTTTGGTCTCATCTGACCACAACACTTTCACCCAGTTGTCCTCTGAATCATTCAGATGTTCATTGGCAAACTTCAGACGGGCATGTATATGTACTTTTTTGAGCAGTGTTACCAATTGTTTTCTTGGTAACTATGGTCCCAGCTGCCTTGAGATCATTGACAAGATGCTCCCGTGTAGTTCTGGGCTGATTCCTCACCGTTCTCATGATCATTGCAACTCCACGAGGTGAGATCTTGCATGGAGCCCCAGGCCGAGGGAGATTGACAGTTCTTTTGTGTTTCTTCCATTTGCGAATAGTCGCACCAACTGTTGTCACCTTCTCACCAAGCTGCTTGGCGATGGTCTTGTAGCCCATTCCAGCCTTGTGTAGGTCTACATTCTTGTCCCTGACATCCTTGGAGAGCTCTTTGGTCATGGTGGAGAGTTTGGAATCTGATTGATTGATTGCTTCTGTGGACAGGTGTCTTTTATACAGGTAACAAACTGAGATTAGGAGCACTCCCTTTAAGAGTGTGCTCCTAATCTCAGCTCATTACCTGTATAAAAGACACCTGGGAGCCAGAAATCTTTCTGATTGAGAGGGGGTCAAATACTTATTTCCCTCATTAAAATGCATCAATTTATAACATTTTTGACATGCGATTTTCTGGATTTTTTTGTTGTTATTCTGTCTCTCACTGTTCAAATAAACCTACCATTAAAATTATAGACTGATCATTTCTTTATCAGTGGGCAAACATACAAAATCAGCAGGGGATCAAATACTTTTTCCCCTCACTGTAAACTTTTGATTTTTTTTTTTATGTAATAATGGGATTTCCAATAAGGTTTTATAGTAAACCTGTTCTGGCTAAATGTACCACACAACAAGTATCCCTTTAGGCCAAACTTCTTCAACTGGGTCTTCTAAACATCCTCATATGGAAAATGACCTTGAAGAACCCACCCCTCAACGCTCCACCCAGTCTAGTTAGCTAGCTACAATATTCTCATGGGAAGAATAGTTGAGTGGTGGGAAATCCTGCTCATCTCTCATCCTTTCTAACCGCTCTGCTAAAATCCACTCCTCTCTCACAGGAGAAAAAACCATATGATATGAAAAGTATTATAATAAACATGAAACGGTGAATGTAACAAGCGCTCATCATTTCAAATAGACTACATGTCATATTAAACAGCATATACAGTGCAGCCGGAATGTATTCCACATTTTGTTAGTTTTATAAAAAATCCTAAATCTACACACAATACCACATAAAAACAAAGCAGAGGTTTTTAGAATAAATGTTTGCAAATGTATTAAAATCCGAAATACCTTAAGTATTCTTAAGTATTCAGACCCTTTGCTAGGAGACTGAAATTGAGCTCAGGTGCATCCTATTTCCATTCATCATCCTTGAGGTGTTTCTACAACTTGAGTCCACCTGTGGTAAATTCAATTGATTGGACATGATTTGGAAAGGCACACACCTATCTATATAAGGTTCCACAGTTGACAGTGCATGTCAGAGCAAAAACCATGCTATGGGGTTGAAGGAATTGTCCATAGCGCTCCGAGACAGGACTGTGTCGAGGTACAGATCAGGGGAAGGATATCAAAAAATTTCTGCAGCATTGAAGGTCCCCAAGAACACAGTGGCCTCCATCATTCTTAAATGGAAGAAGTTTGGAACCACCAATACTCTTCCTAGAGCTGACCGCCCGGTCAAATTGAGCAATCGGGGGAAAAGGGCCTTGGTCAGGGAGGTGACCAAAAACCCGATGGTCACTGACAGAACTCCAGAGTTCCTCTGTGGAGATGGTTGTCCTTCTGGAAGGTTTTCCCTTTCTCTGCAGCACTCCACCAATCAGGCCTTTATTGTAGAGTGGCCAGACTGAAGCCACGCCTCCGTAAAAAAAGGCACATGGCAGCCCGTTGGAGTTTGCCAAAAGGCACGTAAAGACTCTCAGACCATGAGAAACAAGATTCTCTGGTCTGATGAAAGCAAGATGGAACTCTTTGGCCTGAATGCCAAGCGTCACGTCTGGAGGAAACCTGGCACCATCCCTACGGTGAAGCATGGTGGTAGCAGCATGCTGTGTAGATGTTTTTCAGCTGCGGGGACTGGGAGACTAGTCAGGATCGAGGCAAAGATGAACGGAGCAAAGTACAGAGAGATCCTTGATGAAAACCTGCTCCAGAGCACTCAGGACCTCAGACTGGGGCGAAGGTTCACCTTCCAACAGGACAACGATCCTAAGCACTGCGCTGTTTGCGCTGTTCTGTGAAGGGAGTAGTACACAGCGTTGTACGAGATCTTCAGTTTCTTGGCAATTTCTCGCATGGAATAGCCTTAATTTCTCAGAACAAGAATAGACTGACGAGTTTCAGAAGAAAGTTATGTGTCTGGCCATTTTGAGCCTGTAATCGAACCCACACATGCTAATGCTCCAAATACTCAACTGGTCTAAAGAATGCCAGTTTTATTGCTTCTTTAATCAGAACAACAGTTTTCTGCTGTGCTAACATAATTGCAAAAGGGTTTTCTAATGATCAATTAACCTTCTAAAATTATAAACTTGGATTAGCTAACACAACGTGCCATTGGAACACAGGAGTGATGGTTGGTGATAAAATAAAATGTTATTGGTCACATACACATGGTTAGCAGATGTTAATGCGAGTGTAGCGAAATGCTCATGCTTCTAATTCCGACAGTGCAGTAATATCTAACAAATTCACAACGACTACCTTATACACACACAAATGTAAAGGGATGAATAAGAATATGTACGTATAAATATGTATGAGCAATGGCCGTGCGGCATAGGCAAGATGCAGTAGATGGTATAGAATACAGCATATACATCTGAGATGAGTAATGTAGGATATGTAAACATTATTAAAGTGGCGTTATTTAAAGTGACTACTGATACCTTTATTAAATCCATTTATTAAAGTGGCCAGAGATTTGAGTCTGTATGTTGGCAGCAGCCTCTATGTTAGTGATGGCTGTTTAACAGTCTGATGGCCTCTAACTAGCACATAACAGGCCTCTTGTACGCCTATGTAGATATTCCATATATATATAAAAAAATCTGCCGTTTCCAGCTACAATAGTCATTTACAACAATAACAATGTCTACACTGTATTTCTGATCAATTTGATGTTATTTTAAATGGACAAAAAACATTGCCTTTCTTTCAAAAACAAGGACATTTCTAAGTGACCCCAAACTTTTGAACAGTAGTGTAGGCTGTGACTTGCTTAGAATGAAATACAAATGAAGTAAAAAGTTCCTTATTAGGCTCAGTGCCTTTGAATTCATTTTTAAAAGTGAGTGTGGCTTCAGGCTTACGTGACGGTGCCTTGAGAGCAGGCCTGCAGCGCGCCTGCAGAGTCACTGGGGATGCTAAACACCCTTTTGGCCACTCTTGCCAGGCTAGGCACGGATGCAGTTTATTTTCTTTATAGGTATGCTTAAAGGTTTTTAGGCACAATAACCGAATCAAAACTAAAAGCTCCTTGAAAAAAAGTTGGAATATGCCAGGCCTATTGGGACAAAAATCAATGATGGCCCATTGTATCGATAATAGAACAAAAATTAAGGAAACTTAAGATCAGATTTTTTGGTTTATAAATACTTTGCTCCAATGACACACTTAATTAACTACCCACATCTTCCTTCCTTTTAGCATGTGCACATAGTAAGTACACCATCTTGGTTTCGGGACGTGTCTGTTCAGATTCCACAATGATTATTTAGTTGTGGACATTACATCTTTGTAAGTCACCTTGATTTTGCACCTGTGTGTTTTATTAAAAAAATGACAATATTTTGCAAACTCCATGACAGTAGCTAAAGCAAGAGGCTATAGCAGCAGACAAGCAGACAACAAATGTATGATGGGCCAGGCATGTCCTGAGCTCATGGAGCACTACTGGAGCGCTTCAGCCTTTGGGAATCTTGCTCCGCAAATTGGGCACGCTCCACTCCCATACTCTGACACTGCCTCCGGTACATAGGTGGGGGGTAGGGGCGCTCCAGTACAGTAGGTGGCAATAATGCACCATAACGTTGGATGCCAACTGCCAATAAACCCCACAGAAGAAGGGGCGGGGGCAACAATCGGCGCACGTGACAATTAAACTTTGATTTACACACCGGAAACGGTTTCCTTACAGTTCTGTTAACGACGGCAGGTGTTCGGCAGGCAGGAGCGAAGGACACTCTGTGCTAGCTAGCACACTAGCTAGCGTAAGGTGTAGCTAGCAATAGGTGGTGGCGACAACGGTAGACAGTGTCCTTCGCCCCTTGCCTCCCGTGCACACGGTTCTCTCCGGTACAGAGCATGCAGGAGGCGGGGGCAACTGGTAGACAGTGTCCTTATCCCCCGCCTGTCGAGCACAGTTCTCTCGGAGTACACAGGAGGCGGGGCGACACCATGTGCTAACTAGCACACCGTGGTGCCCCAGCCTCCCGCACTAGTGGGGGGCGACCAGTAGACTGTCCTTCGCCCCCGCCTGTCAGGCATTGTTTTCCGGCAGTTCTGTTAACAATGATTAGGGCAGGCAGGAGCGAAGGACACTGCCTACCGGTGTCGCAGAACACCTGCAGGGTACACAGGAGACGAAAAATGTATAATACTTTAATTTACCTTTTGGGGGGTTCTTGAAGGAACCAATAGGATGCTTGAGGGGGCGTTCCTACAGATGCAGTAATACCCATATGCAGGAACGCCCCCTTAATGCGGGCTGCAGTTGCACACTATAGGTTGGGACCGTTGTTCTACACCTCTATGGTTGGGATCCGTTTTAGACAGGACTGGTCAAGATGCTGACTGGCTGGTTCTTTTATCTCAGAAGTAAGAAATAAGTATGTATCATCAATAACTTGCTAAATTAGCGAACGTTACAGAAGCTAGCCAAGTTTGCAAGCTAAAGAGCTAACTAACTTTTTCAGTCTAACGTTAGCTAACTATGCTATCAAACTGTTCTGGCATGAGTTACCGGTATATTATTGGTATCACTATCCCTATATCTAACGTCAAAGCCCGCTACAATATAGACCATCTCTGCTATTAACGTTGGTGTGTAGTAGATTGTACAAGCTGTCACGAACGCTAATGATACAACGGACAGGTGTGTTCACATGATCAGACGGTAGCTAACTAGCTAGTTAATGTTAGCTTAGAAGCTAGCTAGGTAGCTACGGTATTTTAGCTAGCTATGATGAATGTAACCCGTAGATAACCAGCTAACTTGGAATGGGCTACCGAATGCTGATAAAAATACACAAATCGAATATACCTGATCCCTTTTTCCAATGTAAAGAAGTATTCACGTTCCTTAGTCGTCGGTGTGCCCGAGTAGCCTGAGCTTGCTAGTTGTTTCGACACGCTGATGCCCAGTCCAATGACAAAATGCATTACCCAATCTCATTAATTGCCACCGTACAAAAAAGCAGTACTTGACATCACTAAAATCGATGACCAATTGCTCTAATTCTATCCAATGGGAGGCAAGCTTGGATGCTATTCAACAAATGTACACAACATTCAGAAGCATTTGTTGTCCTGTGATAATTGTAACAAACAATAATAATTGAGTGGATTTATATAGCGCGTTTCTACGGTTACTCAAAGCGCTTTACATAGTAAAGGGCAAACTCATCTCATCCACCACCAATGTGCAGCACCCACCTGGGTGATGCATGGCGACCATTTTTGTGCCAGAACGCTCACCACAATCAGGTGGAGGGGTGAGTGATATTATGCCATTTAGGAATGAGGGGGGTGATTAGGTGGCCATGATGGAATGGGACCAGGTTGGGAATTTAGTTATTTAAAAAAATATATATATATTTTACCTTTATTTAACTAGGCAAGTCAGTTAAGAACAAATTCTTATTTTTAATGACGGCCTAGGAACAGTGGGTTAACTGCCTTGTTCAGGGGCAGAACAACAGATTTGTACCTTGTCAGCTCGGGGATTTGAACTTGCAACCTTTCGGTTACTGGTCCAACGCTCTAACCACTAGGCTTAACACCCTTACTCTTACAATAAGTGCCATTGGATTTTTTATGACCACAGAGAGTCAGGACACCGGTTTAATGTCCCAGCCGAAACAAGGCACCCTACACAGGGCAATAAATATCCCCTTCACTGCCCTGGGGCAGAGTGAAGAGTGCACGCTACTGGCCCTCCAACAGTAATAAAAACTAAATGAAATGAGTTCTTGCTATAAAATAAATAAGGTTTTGTATGTTTTATTCTATATATTTTTGGACAATTAGTTTGGTAATATTTGCCAGTAATATAAGCTTTGCATAAAACCAGTTTCTGAGAAGGCTGACGATAAGTATGTATTGTGACAACAACGTCACACATGAATCTACAGAAGCTGTTTATCATATATTTCTATTTGTTTCCATAGCAATGCAGTCAAATATTACTTGTCTATTTTGTCAGAGGTCCATACGATCTAGGATCAAAGTAAACAAATACTCCTCAGATGATAATTGTACAGTAGAAATAAATCATGCAGGAGCAGCTGGTATGACAGCTGCAATAAACACGTTATAGGTTGTATTCAGTGTCAATGCCCTCCATCGTGACTGGTGTAGGCCAACACAGGAGAAATAACGTTTCTTGTCTGAAAATGTCTTCAAGTACTTAAATCTCCAAGCCAACAATAGGCTACAATAATATAAGCAGGAAAGCATTTTCTCAAATGGGAGGATAGCCTACTGTAGTATGTCAATTGCACTCCAGAGTCTCACAGTTAGGCAATAGAAGTCCATCTCTCTCTGAACACTGAACATCCCATTCCTCAATCTTCCCATCCCTTTCTCAGTCTAACGTTATGTGGTTCCCATGCTGGGGAGAGGAGGAGGACAGGACGTTCATCATCACACTGTGAGCGATAGCCGTGACAGTCCCCGAGCCCTTGGAGCTATTCTGCATGCTGATGATGTTCCCACTGGTCTGCTCCAGCTCTGCCTCAGCCTTGCGGAAGAAGCCCCTCATGCTGGACTGGAAGTTGTTGGTGACGAAGCAGTAGACGATGGGGTCCATGCAGCTGTTCAGGCTGCTGAGGGTGACGGTGACATGGTAGACAATGACGTGGTGGGGCATGTCGGGATAGAAGTACACCAGCACCTGCCTGACGTGGAACGGGGTGAAGCAGATGGTGAAGATGACCAGGACAGTGGTGAGGAGCTGCACGGCCCGCACGCGCCTCTCTCTGCTCTGCTGCATCAGACTGGAGTTGGACAGGGCACACATGATGCGCACGGTGAACACCACGATGACGACCAAGGGGAGGAAGAACTCGAAGACGGTCAGGACGAAGAGCTTGGAGACGCAGCAGCCCGCGTGTCGGAACGCCGTGGTGAGGAAGGAGTAGGTGACCACGATAGCGAAGAGCCAGATGAAAATGCACACCCCCTTAGCCACGTTAGGGTTCCTCCACTTCCTAGAGGCCTCAACCTGTACTATGGCCAGGTATCTGTCCACGCATATACTGGTGAGGAAGAGGATGCTGCAGTACATGTTGACAAAGTAGCTGAATATATGCACGTAGGAGCAGTTGAGGCACTTTCCCCCACTGTAGTAGAGAATGATACGTGTGGGCAGGGAGAGGTTAACCAGTAGGTCTGTGACAGCCAGATTGATGGTGTAGATGACTGAGGTGGTCTTGGGCTTGGTGCGGAAGCAGAACACATACAGGGCCAGGGTGTTGAGAACCATTCCCACCATGAAGATGAGTGTGTTGACCACCACCAGACAGATCCACAGGCTGTAGAAGTCATTGTAGAGACCCTCGTCGAGATGGGCCAGGCGGTGCATGTACGGCTCTCTGCTCACATTGGTGTTGCCGGCGGAGGTTGCCATGGGCATCACTGTTGAGGTAGAGTTATCCAGTGACATCCCAGTATAGGCAGGCTCCATGGTTCTGTGGTTGGCCCCGCGGCCTGAAAAACAAACGAAAAACAATATGGAGTTTAGTGGGTTAATTTTGCAGATCAACACAACTAGCCCACACCTATTTACCGTGACATTTTTAGTTGAGGAATTCTGAACCATACACTGAATATTCTGGAAAACATTCTTGGAAATCTAAACATAAACCAATATCATAATCATGTTGAAATAGTGTTTAGATGGTGTGATATTCTCTAAAAGACTGAAGACTGCATCTACAAAACATTCATGAACAAAATATCAGCCCCCTGCTAACACAATTCTCTTCCAATCATTGTTGTTGTATTACTTGATGAGATGATCCAAATAAATACTCTAACTTGATACTGGATGGGAAAGGTCTGTTGGACATTATACAGCCAATTCCATTGGATCATGCGGACGTCAGTGTGTATGCAGTCCAGGGTTGTGTCCCAAATTGCACCCTATTCCCTATATAGTGCAGTAGTTTTGGCCAGAAGTAGTGCACTATATAGGGAATAGGTTGCAATTTGAGACACAACCCAGATAAAATAACCATGTATGTTTGTGTGTACATATCAGGAAGGGAGATCTTTCCTGAGGATCTGGAGTCTCATGAGAACAGGCATCCTCTGTTACCTAAACACTTATTCACCTTTGACCTGGGCCCTGGACTCTAGCCACCAATGTCACTACTACTCCACCATCCACTCACAATGTGGTACGGTCACAGTGTTTGTTTCTGTTGGCATCAACCCCATTAACGAGCAAATTACAAGGGCATCTGAGCTATTCCATTCATTTCAGGTGTTTATTTACCAACTACAAATCCATTTGTTTTCTCAGACATGGGAATCAGAGACGGGTGTAATTTATTTGTATATTTAACAGTGAAGATGGGCTTTTAGACAGAAAAATAAGCAAACGTATGCTACATAATATACACTAGCAATAGGAACAGGACTGACATAGGAAATACAGCTGTATAGAGAATTGCAAATGATTCATATTATTCCGTTTTCCGGCAAAGTGAACTTCTTCAAAGAGAATCAGCACAGAGCAATAGAGAGTAGAACAGATGCTATGATTTCAAAACGTCAGACATAATTCTTGTGGGGCTTTTGGTATTTGCTGTGTCATCATAGTATATTATTATGCATTTCAGCCCTCCTTTTTTTGAGATTGGGACCTTGCGAAATCAACCAACACAGAGTTAACTGATAACTTCCTTTAAAGGGAAATCTGTCACGCCTGTTCCCGCTCTCCCTCCCTGGTGCTCGAGGGCGCCAGGCTGCCCAGCGTTACGCACTCCTGCCACCATCATTACGCACAACTGCTTCCCTCGTCACGCGCATCAGCGATTCATTGGACTCACCTGAACTCAATCACCTGTGTTGTTACCTCCCTTATATCTGTCTGTTTCTCAGCTCCGTTCCCTGCTTCTGCATTAATTGTCGTTTGTCTTCGTATTACACTGTTCCTGTCCTGTTCCATGTCTGTGCAAGATTAAATGTTCACTCCCCGTACCTGCTTCTCTACTCCAGCGTCGGTTCTTACAGATAGCCACCGTGCTTCTACACCTGCATTGCTTGCTGTTTGGGGTTTTAGGCTGGGTTTCTGTACAGCACTTTGAGATATCAGCTGATGTAAGGAGGGCTATATAAATACATTTGATATCATGCAATAAATATTACTTTTAAACAAACCCACCTATTTTGACATCTGACCTCTACAAGGTCAAAAGTAAGTCTAAATTAGTGTCATTGTATACAAGACAATACGTTGTAGACAATCCCCTGTATTAAGTACCTGTTGTGAAGAGCTGCTTAGTCTCACTTTGTATAACACCAAGTAGATCGTAGTGCGTTTGGAGTAGTCGGACACAACACACACACAGATAGATGGCCTCTGTATCCTCAATCCCCTTCCCACAGCCTGCGATAAACCATATTAGGGCAGAGAGGATAGACGAGGGACTGGCAAAGCAGTGAGATCGTAGGGAAGTCAACTGAGTGGAAAGGAACAGAAACAGCCAGGCTGCTCAGGCGTGTTAACTTAGAGCAGAAACTGACTGATCACACTGACATCTGGAATTCTTTAAAGAAATTCTCACCAGCTATGTGATGTACACTGAGTATACAACCCCCCCCCCCCCCCCCCCCCTTTGCCCTCAGAACAGCCTCAATTCGTTGGGGCATGGACTCTACAAGGTGTCAAACTCATTCCACAGGGATGCTGGCCCATGTTGACTCCAATGCTTCCCACAGTTGTGTTGTTGGCTCGATGTCCTTTGGGTGGTGGACCATTCTTGTTACACACAGGAAACTGTTGAGCATGAAAAACCCAGCAGCGTTACAGTTCTTGAAACAAACCGGTGTGCCTGGCACCTACTACCATACCCTGTTCAAAGGCACTTAAATCTTTTGTCTTGTGTATACAGTTGCCCATTCACCTTCTGAATGGCACACATACACAATCCATGTCTCAATTGTCTTAAGTCTTAAAAATCCTGTCTCCTCCCCTTCATTTAACCTGTCTCCTCCCATTTTTCCAAATGTTATGTTACAGCCTAATTCTAAAATGGATCAAATTGTTTTTTTCCCTCATCAATCTACACACAATACCCCATAATGACAAAGCAAAAACAGGTTTTTGAAAATGTATTAAAAATAGCAAAACTGAAATATGACATTTACATAAGTATTCAGACCCTTTACTCAGTACTTTGTTGAAGCACCTTTGGCAGCGATTACAGCCTCAAGTCTTCTTGGGTATGACGCTAGAAGCTTGGCACATCTGTATTTGATCTCTGCAGATCCTCTCAAGCTCTGTCAGGTTGGATGGGGAGCGACGCTGCACATATATTTTCAGGTCTCCAGAGATGTTCGATCAGGTTCAAGTCCGGGCTCTGGCTGGGCCACTTAAGGACATTCAGAGGCTTGTCCCGAAGCCACTCCTGTGTTGTCTTGGCTGTGTGCTTAGGGTCGTTGTCCTGTTGGAAGTGAACCTTCGCCCCAGTCTGAGTTCCTGAGCGCTCTGGAGCAGGTTTACATCAAGGATCCTTCTATACTTTGCTCTATTCATCTTTCCCTCAATCCTGACTAGTCTCCCAGTCCCTGCCGCTGAAAAACATCCCCACAGCATGATGCTGCCACCACCATGCTTCACCGTAAGGATGGTGCCAGGTTTCCTCCAGAAGCGACGTTTGGCATTCAGGCCAAAGAGTTCCATCTTGATTTCATCAGACCAGAGAATCTTGTTTTTCATGGTCTGAGAGTCTTTAGGTGCCTTTTGGCAAACTCATGTGCCTTTTACTGAGGAGTGGCTTCCATCTGGCGACTCTACCATAAAGGCTTGTTTGGTGGAGTGCTGCAGAGATTGTTGTCCTTCTGGAAGGTTCTCCCATCTCATCTCTACAGAGGAACTCTGGAGCTCTGTCAGAGTGACCATCGGGTTCTTGGTCACCTCCCTGACCATGGCCCTTCTCCACTGATTGCTTAGTTTGGCCGGACGGCCAGCTCTAGGAAGAGACTTGGAGGTTCTAAACTTCTTCCATTTAAGAATGATGGAGGCCACTGTGTTCTTGGGGACCTTTAATGCTGCAGAATATTTTTGGTACCCTTCCCCAGATCTGTGCCTCGACACAATCCTCTCTTGGAGCTCTACGGACAATTCCGTCGACCTCATAGCTTAGTTTTTGCTCTGACATGCACTGTCAACTGTGGGACCTTATATAAACAGATGTATGCCTTTTCAAATCATGTCCAATCAATTGAATTTACCACAGCTGGACTCCAATCAAGTTGTAGACACATCTTAAAACCGGATATGGATAGGGGGCAGTATTTTCACGGCCGGATGAAAAAACGTACCCGATTTAAACTGGTTACTACTCTTGCCCAGAAACGAGAATATGCATATTATTAGTAGATTTGGATAGAAAACACTCTGAAGTTTCTAAAACTGTTTGAATGGTGTCTGAGTATAACAGAACTCATATGGCAGGCAAAAACCTGAGAAAGAGTCAACCAGGAAGTGTAGGATCTGAAAATTGTAGTTCTTCTTTCTAGTCCCTTTCTAGGCTTCCATTGGCTGTCTAAAGCCTTCAGAAAGTGGTTTGAGCCTCCTCCTTTCTCTGGGCAGAGTATAGGAGCTCAGTTACTGAGTGGTCTGCCTGGCAACAAAGGGATTGGATATGCGCGTTCCCACGAGCACGCTGTTTTTTCTTTTTCTCCTTGAATGAATACACTATTGTCCGGTTGGAATATTATCGCAGTTTTACGTTAAAAATACCATAAAAATAGATTTTAAACAGCGTTTGACATGCTTCTAAGTACGGTAATGGAACATTTTTACTTTTTGTGTCTCGAATTGCGCTCGCGCGTTACCCTTTGGATAGTGACCTGAACGCACGAACAAAACTGAGGTATTTGGACATAACTATGGATTATTTCGAACAAAAACAAAATTTCTTGTGGAAGTAGCATTCCTGGGAGTGCATTCTGACGAAGATCAGCAAAGGTAATACAATATTTCTAATACTAATTCTGAGTTTAGGTTGCCCCGAACTTGGCGGGTGTCTGAATAGCTCGCCAAGCTATTCAGCGAGCTATGTACTCAGAATATTGAAAAATGTGCTTTCTCCGTAAAGCTATTTTAAAGTCTGACACAGCGGTTGCATAAAGGAGTTCTGTATCTATAATTCTTAAACTAATTGTTATGTATTTTGTCAACGTTTATGATGTGTATTTTTGTAAATTCACCGGAAGGTTTTGGTGGGAATACATTTTCTGAACATCACGCGCCAATGTAAAAAGCTGTTTTTGGATATAAATATGAACTTGATTGAACAAAACATATATGTATTGTATAACATAATGTCCTAGCAGTGTCTTCTGATGAAGATCATCAATGGTTAGTGCTTCATTTAGCTGTGTTTTGGGTTTTATTGACATATATGCTTGTTTGGAAAATGGCTGTGTGGTTATTTTGGTCTATGTACTCTCCTAACATAATCTAATGTTTTGCTTTCGCTGTAAAGCCTTTTTGAAATCAGACAATGTGGTTGGATTAAGGATAAGTGTATCTTTAAAATGGTGTAAAATAGTCATATGTTTGAGAAATTGAAATTATTGGATTTTTGAGGTTTGTATTTCGCGCCACGCTCTACCATTGGATATTGGCTAGGGAAACGTCTGTCCTCAACAGGTTTTAAGGATGATCAATGGAAACAGGATGTATCTAAGCTCCGTTTCGAGTCTCATAGCAAAGGGTCTGAATACTTATGTAAATAAGGTATTTCTGTTTTTCATTATTAATATATTTTCGTACATTTAAAAAAAATCTGTTTTTGCTTTGTCATTATGGGGTATTGTGTGTAGATTGATGAGGCAAAACATTTATTTAATACATTTTAGAATAAGGCTAAAACGTAACAAAATGTGGAAAAAGTCAAGGGGTCTGAATAGTTTCCGAATGCACTGTGTATATATATATATATATATATGCATCATAGCGAGTTAATATTTGACTACTACATTTTCATTGAAGAACAATTTAGAACATCCCAGCTAATGAGTATAACATGCTCAGTTGAGGGCATAATTAAATGAATAATGTAATTTATCAAAAGCAACGAGAACAATGTGGCCACAGGCTGCCTACAACACATTCTAAAGAGACATGCAAAAAATACATGGGATTGAATGACTATTTTAATTTCAATATCCCTGCATATTATTCAGTTCACAAGGCCAAGTTAATCATCATTAGTGGGAACATGTGTTACAGAGGGTGTAATTTACAGGAAATTTGATATTAAACGGCTCTCTGCGGAGATTACAGAGATAAATGGTTTCTTGCTCTGCCAGTTACAACACATTCATTCACAAACTTCTGCTGACAATTCTCTCACACTGTGCTTCCAGCCTCAGCAACAACTCCCAAGTTGAGAAACCACAAACGTAATAGTGAAGTATTGTTGCTATTTTAAAAACAAACAATAGTAAAATCGAAAACAACATGTATATTGTGGTCTGATATTTCACCTCAAAGTGACACAAACAGACATGTTTTAAATTGAACCTTTATTTAACTAGGCAAGTCAGTTAAGAACAAATTCTTATTTACAGTGACGGCCTACCAGGGAACAGTGGGTTAAACTGCCTTGTTCAGGAGCAGAACATCAGATTTTTACCTTGTCAGCTCAGGGATTCCATCCAGCAATCTTTTGGTTACTGGCCCCACGCTCTAACCACTAGGCTACCTGCCGCCCCAAGGCCTTTTGTAGACATATCTGTTGTATCTACTAACAACAATTTTATTCAAATGACTTGTAAACAACATTGATTCAACCAGTGTGTGCCCAGTGGCAAGGATATAAGTAATGATTAAGTTATGATAGTGACTTTATAAGATGATCATCAGAGGACTGCCTTTTAACTTAAAAGGACAGTGCAGTTAAACCGGATTTTCCTTTTTATGCGAGTATGCACAATATATACTGCTCAAAAAAATAAAGGGAACACTTAAACAACACAATGTAACTGCAAGTCAATCACACTTCTGTGAAATCTAACTGTCCACTTAGGAAGCAACACTGATTGACAATAAATGTCACATGCTGTTGTGCAAATGGAATAGACAACAGGTGGAAATTATAGGCAATAAGCAAGACACCCCCAATAAAGGAGTGGTTCTGCAGGTGGAGACCACAGATCACTTCTCAGTTCCTATGCTTCCTGGCTGATGTTTTGGTCACTTTTGAATGCTGGCGGTGCTTTCACTCTAGTGGTAGCATGAGACGGAGTCTACAACCCACACAAGTGGCTCAGGTAGTGCAGCTCATCCAGGATGGCACATCAATGCGAGCTGTGGCAAGAAGGTTTGCTGTGTCTGTCAGCGTAGTGTCCAGAGCATGGAGGCGCTACCAGGAGACAGGCCAGTACATCAGGAGACGTGGAGGAGGCCGTAGGAGGGCAACAACCCAGCAGCAGGACCGCTACCTCCGCCTTTGTGCAAGGAGGAGCAGGAGGAGCACTGCCAGAGCCCTGCAAAATGACCTCCAGTAGGCCACAAATGTGCATGTGTCTGCTCAAACGGTCAGAAACAGACTCCATGAGGGTGGTATGAGGGCCCGACGTCCACAGGTGGGGGTTGTGCTTACAGCCCAACACCGTGCAGGACGTTTGGCATTTGCCAGAGAACACCAAGATTGGCAAATTCGCCACTGGCGCCCTGTGCTCTTCACAGATGAAAGCAGGTTCACACTGAGCACATGTGACAGACGTGACAGAGTCTGGAGACGCCGTGGAGAACGTTCTGCTGCCTGCAACATCCTCCAGCATGACCGGTTTGGCGGTGGGTCAGTCATGGTGTGGGGTGGCATTTCTTTGGGGGGCCGCACAGCCCTCCATGTGCTCGCCAGAGGTAGCCTGACTGCCATTAGGTACCGAGATGAGATCCTCAGACCCCTTGTGAGACCATATGCTGGTGCGGTTGGCCCTGGGTTCCTCCTAATGCAAGACAATGCTAGACCTCATGTGGCTGGAGTGTGTCAGCAGTTCCTGCAAGAGGAAGGCATTGATGCTATGGACTGGCCCGCCCGTTCCCCAGACCTGAATCCAATTGAGCACATCTGGGACATCATGTCTCGCTCCATCCACCAACGCCACGTTGCACCACAGACTTTCCAGGAGTTGGCGGATGCTTTAGTCCAGGTCTGGGAGGAGATCCCTCAGGAGACCATCCGCCACCTCATCAGGAGCATGCCCAGGCGTTGTAGGGAGGTCATACAGGCACGTGGAGGCCACACACACTACTGAGCCTCATTTTGACTTGTTTTAAGGACATTACATCAAAGTTGGATCAGCCTGTAGTGTGGTTTTCCACTTTAATTTTGAGTGTGACTCCAAATCCAGACCTCCATGGGTTGATAAATTGGATTTCCATTGATTATTTTTGTGTGATTTTGTTGTCAGCACATTCAACTATGTAAAGAAAAAAGTATTTAATAAGATTATTTCTTTCATTCAGATCTAGGATGTGTTGTTTAAGTGTTCCCTTTATTTTTTTGAGCAGTGTGATATATATATATATATATTGTGGCAAAGAAGGGGGTCGAGTGATAAATGGCAGATATGTGAGGGCAGAACTAATAAACGGGCTCTGCCCGATCACTAAAATGGCCACCCCGATCAGAACTACAGATCACAAAATGGCCGACTGCCAAAACTACAATTCCCAGAAGCAAGGGGAACCCTCAGAAGGTGGAGCCGACCCACAGATAAAAGGTCAAGAAAAACCAGGAAGAGAGAGAGAGGGCGGGAAGGATCTATGAACCATAGAGAGAGAGAGACATTCTACATTGGCTGGATTTACCGTGTACGAGCTGGACTGTTTTGGACTTACCTGTTGGCGTTTAGACCTGGACCTACCGAGAACCAGATTTGTGTACCGAACCCTGCTATCCTTGACCTTACCTGTGGCCTGGGTGGACCAGGACAGAGAAACAAACATACAGGTACTGTCATGTTCGAAAGAACTTTAATTCTGGGCTGAATTTGGTGACAGTTTCTCACTTAATTTGTGACAAACGCTCCTAGCTTTGAAGAGGTTTGCCACACGTGGTGGAGAATGTGGGCACTGGATTAACCATACCGCTGGTTAGGTAGAAAAAATAAACACCCGGGAGTTAAGAGAAGGCCTAAAGGGGCTAGCGGACCAAATTGGGGCTCAGTTACCAGCTGCAAATACCCAAAGGTGGGCCAATCATTTTCTTCAAAAAATGACAGCGCATGATGATGTGGAAGCATATCTTACCACCTTCGAAAGGACGGCAGAGAGGGAGAAGTGGCCGAAAGAAGAATGGGCAGGGCTTCTGGCACCATACCTGGCAGGGGATGCTCAAAAAGCATATTTCGACCTGGAGTTGAAGGATGCACAGGATTACGATAAACTCAAGGGAGAGATTCTGACTAGACTGGGAGTGACCGATACCGTGAGGGCACACCGCTTCCACCAGTGGTCCTACAGACCGGGACAACCCCCCCGAACACAGATGTTCGACTTGATTCACCTGGCACGGAAATGGTTGCGACCGGAGACCCGTTCGTCCGCCGAGGTCGTCGAGACCATCGTACTCAACCAGTTTCAGCGAGGTCTACCCCAAGAAGTGCGACGATGGGTTGGCCAGAACGAGGTACTTTCCGCCGACCATCTCGTGGGCCTGGTTGAACGGTATTGTACGGCAGGAACAGCTGAGCAGGCGCAGGAGGAAAGATTTCCATTCCCCAGGCCTGGGCGAACCAGCGGACAGGGTAAGACTGTGCCAACAGGGGGAGGGGGAGGAGAGCAGCGTGGGGCCATGAGGAAAGAATCAGAATCGGGCCGAGACACTAAGGGAAAAACCGGAAACCGGGAATGGGGGTCGAGGAGGTCTCCCCCCCGGAACCCTATTACCTGTTACAATTGTAATCGACCGGGACATATTGCAGCCTACTGCCCTATTAAAGAAGAGCCAATGCAATGTAACCTCGGTGAAAAAGAAGATGAGATATGGTATGCATGTCCCGTGGTAACCACTGTACTTGAAAGATCAAGAAACAAACATATGTGCAGGGTGAAGGTTGAAGGGAAGGAGGTTGAAGCACTACTGGATTCTGGCAGTATGCTAACCCTGGTCGTTGCAAACCTAGTGCCGACGCATAAACTGGATACAAGTCAGGATATCAGTGTTACGTGCATTCATGGGGATACCCGTCTGTACCCCACAGCATTAGTGAGCATACAAACAGAGGACGGTCTGCTGGATTATGAGGTCGGCGTGGTCCCAAAGATGCCATATGATGTAATATTGGGTAGATACTTTCCTAACTTTGCGAAGTTAGGTCAAAAGAACGGCATATTTGAGAACCCAACAACCCTGACCAAGCAGGAAGAAGCATGGGGCCTTCAACCAAGGCCAAGAAAAGAGGTCTCCCAGGGGCCAACCTCACAGGTACTAGTAGGGGAGGATGAGGATGAAGTGGCAAACCTCGTTGATAATGAACAGCCCAGTACTAGTGGGGCTGGGGTCGATCTGAATCCAGAGGACGACTATCTAGAACCAGCAGACCTGGCAGGGTCCATGACTAATTTCGGGACGGCCCAACACCAGGATCCAACCCTGCAGCAAGGCAGAGCAGACGTGCAGGTCATAGATGGTACTCCCATAAATGATAGGATGATGCCTAATAGTTTTCCCCACTTCATCATGAAAAATGGTTTGGTGTACAGAGTCTCAAAAATAGGGGTTGATGTGGTGGAACAGTTGTTGGTCCCCACCCGGTACAGAAAGACAGTACTGGATCTAGCTCATGGGCACATTCTGGGTGGACACCTTGGTATCGATAAAACCCGAGACCGGATTGTAAGGAGGTTTTACTGGCCAGGAATTTAGGCTGAAGTGGCTCGGCATTGTGGAGAGTGCCCGGAGTGCCAGGTAACAGCTCCCCGACTAGCGTTTAGAAGCCCGTTAGTGCCACTCCCCATAATCGAAACGCCATTTGAGAGGATAGCGATGGACATAGTGGGCCCACTACCCAAATCTGCCAGAGGGCACCAATACATTCTGGTCATTCTAGATTATGCCACTCGCTACCCAGAAGCCATTCCCCTTCGGACAATGGCTTCCAAAAATATCGCCAAGGAACTAGTGCTATTGTTCACCAGGGTTGGGGTCCCAAAGGAGATCCTTACTGACCAGGGGACCCCCTTTATGTCCCACCTTATGGCAGACCTTTGTAAATTGTGGCAGGTGAAACAGTTGAGGACATCGGTTTACCATCCACAGACGGACGGGCTGGTTGAGAGATTCAACCGGACCCTGAAGTCAATGCTCAGGAAGGTAATCGACAAGGATGGGAAAAACTGGGATTGCATGTTGCCATATCTGATGTTTGCCATTAGAGAGGTTCCTCAAGCATCGCTGGGGTTTTCTCCCTTCGAGCTGGTATATGGGAGGCACCCCCGGGGAATCTTAGACATTGCCCGGGAAACCTGGGAACACCAATCCACCCCGTATACTAGTGTCATAGAGCACGTCACGGCAATGCAAAACAGGATAGCCACAGTCATGCCCATCGTCAGAGAGCACATGAGACAAGCACAAGAGCACCAGCGGCACACTTATAACCGGCAGGCTACCCTGAGGGAATTTCAACCGGGAGATAAGGTGTTAGAGCTGATCCCCACGGTAGAGTGCAAACTACTAGCCACATGGAAAGGACCATATGAAGTACTGGAGAGAATAGGAGAAGTTAATTATCGGATCCGACAGCCAGGTCGACGGCCCCAGGAACAGATCTATCACATAAACCTGTTAAAAGCATGGAGAGAGAGAGAAACACTAATGGTCACGTACCCCACACACACTCAGAAGACAGCTGAAGTAAATATTTCACCTACTTTGTCCCCAGCACAAGTACAGGAAGTAAAGACCCTGATCCAGAAAAACAGAGATGTGTTTTCAGAAGTACCCGGCCGAACTGAGGTTACAGCTCATGATATCGTTTCCCTACCAGGGAGAAAAGTGAGCATGAGGCCATATCGGGTACCCGAGGCTCGACAGGCAGCGATTAGAGCAGAGACGGAGAAAATGTTGACAGCTGGAGTGATCGAAGAGTCACATAGTGAGTGGTCTAGCCCAATTGTGATGGTCTCCAAGCCCGATGGGTCTTTGCGGTTCTGTAACGACTTTCGGAAGGTAAATGAAATCTCCAAGTTTGATGCCTACCCCATGCCCAGAGTAGACGAACTACTGGAGAAAATTGGTAAAGCTCGGTACATTACGACCCTGGACCTGACAAAAGGCAGGGCTCACGGCGAACCCTGCCAAGTGTTATGTGGGGTTAGAGGAAAGGAGTATCTGGGATACACCGTGGGAAGAGGATTAATCAAACCCCAACGTAAGAAGGTGGAGGCAATTAGAGAATGGCCGAAACCAGTAAATAAGAAGCAGGTTCGAGCCTTCCTAGGGCTGACCGGGTACTACCGGAAGTTCATCCCAAGTTATGCCACAGTGGCCGCCCCACTCACCGACATGACTAGAGCCAGAGGGCCAAACATGGTCAAGCGGGATGAAAGGGCCACCAAAGCATTTAGGACATTACAGGAGGCCCTCTGCTGTAATCCAGTGCTGGTGGTACCAGACTTTGAGAGAGAGTTTGTGGTTCAGACGGATGCTTCAGAGGTCGGCTTGGGAGCAGTGCTGTCCCAAGAGGTAGAAGGGGTGGAACACCCCATCCTGTTTTTAAGCAGGAAGCTGGAACCACGGGAAACCAACTACTCAGTTGTTGAGAAAGAGGCGCTGGCAGTAAAGTGGGCTCTGGAAAGCCTGAAATACTACCTGCTGGGGCGCCACTTCACCCTCATCAGTGACCATGCACCACTCACCTGGATGCATAGGGCTAAAGAGAAGAACGCTCGGGTGATGCGGTGGTTTTTGAGTCTCCAACCGTTTCACTTTGACTTGAAACACAGAGCAGGAAAGGAAATGAGAAATGTGGATGGGTTATCCCGCATGCACGCATATTTTGCTGCGGTAGCCCGACCTAGGGGGTCGGATCTAGGGGGGGAGATGTGTGGCAAAGAAGGGGGTCGAGTGATAAATGGCAGATATGTGAGGGCAGAACTAATAAACGGGCTCTGCCCGATCACTAAAATGGCCACCCCGATCAGAACTACAGATCACAAAATGGCCGACTGCCAAAACTACAATTCCCAGAAGCAAGGGGAACCCTCAGAAGGTGGAGCCGACCCACAGATAAAAGGTCAAGAAAAACCAGGAAGAGAGAGAGAGGGCGGGAAGGATCTATGAACCATAGAGAGAGAGAGACATTCTACATTGGCTGGATTTACCGTGTACGAGCTGGACTGTTTTGGACTTACCTGTTGGCGTTTAGACCTGGACCTACCGAGAACCAGATTTGTGTACCGGACCCTGCTATCCTTGACCTTACCTGCGGCCTGGGTGGACCAGGACAGAGAAACAAACATACAGGTACTGTCATGTTCGAAAGAACTTTAATTCTGGGCTGACTTTGGTGACAGTTTCTCACTTAATTTGTGACAAACGCTCCTAGCTTTGAAGAGGTTTGCCACAATATATAATTTTTTTCCTACACCCACACGATCAGACTGATCATTTCTATGGCCAAAAGAGGCTGAGGGAACTAAATGATATAAAATATATTTTGTAATTATTTTATTAAATAAACAGAGGGACTTAGACATACAGTAATGATTACAAAATACAATTAAAAAGACTGCATGGTGGCTTTAAAAGTTCAAAGGATGTCATGTCCTGATATAGAGACAGCCAACAAACTACGTTCAGTCAGGGATCCCAATAGATCAGAAAAACCTTGTACAAATAAATATCCCTGTGTGAGTTCTGAACATGTCTTGTTTCAGGCAGGATGTAGCATCACATGGGTGAGATCCCACGATGTAGCCTAATCTACATAAACACCATATAAGGCAATTGCCTCTAACCATTTTCAAGGGTCAGTAACAAGCAGAATTTGTTACATAAAGTGAATAAACATGTTGCATTAAAGTGAATCTTCCTAAGTGTTGCAAAAAACATCCATCAGCATCTGTCAAGAATATTGCACTGATACATCTCAGTCAGAACTCTTACATCTTTTCCAAGAAAAAAAGAAAAAAACACTTACCTCAATGCCGAGAGAAGAGTGAGGAGATCAATAAATCTGTTGGCCAGTTTCAGGTTACGTCTTGGTCCCCTTGAGGTTAGTAGAGAGACCAGGGCCTCAGTCCAGAACCTCACTGCCCCTACAGCTTCCTAGTTTATACCTCTACTGTGTCAACGCCTTGTTTCACTGTTTACCACTGGTCCTCTGCTCCCCAGCATACGGCTCAGCACTCTTCCCATATCTAAACATTTAAAAGAAAACCCCACAGTTCTCTCTCTGTGCCTTAGCCTCCCTGTCTGCTCTTCCGCTCAGCATCACACTAACTAACCCGGTCCCCGGTCTTTTAGCTGAGGATACTTAGAGAGGAAGTCTTCCTAAGTTTACATGAACTGTGACATCACTAAACAAGGACTCTCTGTACCACAGACTGTTTCCTAAATGGCACCCTGTTCCATTTATAGTGCACTACTTTTGACCAGGGGGCACTATAGTGTGCTATAAAGGGAATAGGGTGCCATTTGGGAAGCGAATGCAGTCTTGTGGAATATCCCGGAATTTATTCCTGTGAGACTGAAAAGTGCAACAGTAACTGGAAATTGGTAAGTCTTTTTCACAACAGCTGATTTCAGAGGTTTCATACAAATGAGAAAAATCAAGTGGCATCCCCCTATAACAGCCATGAGGCACATATGACTGCATTTCAACTCACAATTTGGGATCTCTTTAAAACACACATTCCATTATTTACATCAATACAAACATTAAGTTAGCAAGGACAACCAAAGTGAATCATAACAAAGAGAATTTGATGTGAGAAGTTAGTTTGATGATTCCACTTGACACTTCTAGACTGGAAAACATAATTTCAGTACAGTACCACTCAGGGACAGACTGGGGTACAGGTCCATTTTTCCCTCCAGGCCTCAATTATTAGCCAGAATAATAATAATTTGGCGGAAAAATCCCAATTCAGACAGTACCACCGGGCTAAAGATGGACGACCCATCTGGCATTTGCCAGAACTGTCCTATGGCCAGTTCGTCTCTGGTACTAGCTAAGTAATGGCCCATGAGTGAACCTCATCTAGACACATTCATCTTCCAGAATGAGTCTCAACTTTTTCCACATTTCCTGTTAGGGACCTCATTTCTCTTGCACTGTCAGTACTCTGTTATCACACAAAAAGTATTGATGTTCAGCCGAATGAGCTGAAGAGTCTATTGCTGTGAGCTGTGCTTACTCATTTTGAGGTATCAAATCAGTTGCATTATTGAAACTGTCAATATAATGTATTTACTAAAGTATTATGTAACAACATGCTAAGACAACATAGTTACTAGTTTAATTACAGTGTTATTACACAGGTATAATAGCAACACAAGTGTTACCTATCTTCCCAGGGTGTTTTACTATGAACTGTCTGTGGGCATTGGAGGCCACTAGCCTAATGCAGTCCTAGTCAACTCTCCTCGTCCCAGCCTCCTAAACATTGTGTCACCATGACAAAGCCCAGGGAGCCGTGTTTCATTGAACGGTCCCTCCTGAAAACGAGCAGGAATGTGCCAAACACAGCACATCGCCCCCCACTACCAAAACGGGACCCCTACTCTGCTGGACCTGAGTTAAGGTGTACATACTGGACTGTATCTACAGACCTGAGTTAAGGTGTACATACTGGACTGTATCTACAGACCTGAGTTAAGGTGTACATACTGGACTGTATCTACAGACCTGAGTTAAGGTGTACATACTGGACTGTATCTACAGACCTGAGTTAAGGTGTACATACTGGACTGTATCTACAGACCTGAGTTAAGGTGTACATACTGGACTGTATCTACAGACCTGAGTTAAGGTGTACATACTGGACTGTACCTACAGACCTGAGTTAAGGTGTACATACTGGACTGTATCTACAGACCTGAGTTAAGGTGTACATACTGGACTGGATAAAGCAGGCAACTCTACTTCTGACATGGAATTAGAACTCTGTTGCCTGCAATGTCCAAGAGACGCTGGTTGAATGTTTGTTTCATTCCAGTCCAAGTGGTTCTGACTAGACGTCATGAATTTAACGTTTGAGGACATTCTAAGTGTTGTTTAGACAGACCCTTCGCTGCAGGATGACTTCATATTCATTTAGGCTCCTTTGATCTTTCAATAAACAAAGTAAGTGATTGGAGAACGGTAAAACAAACTCGTACATTAAACATCTCATACCACACCAGTGAGACACACTTTTGGGCTGTAGGGCGAGTATGGAGGCAGTTGTATTTTCTGGTGCTGGATCAAAATTAACCCCAAGGGCCCTAGAAGCAATACCTTAATACCTTAACATTAGGCAACAAGTGTCATGGTTAACTAAACAGTTGCGAGACTGGTTTCGAGGTCAGAAAATAAATATGTAATTTTGGCATTTATATGAACTAAGGAGGTAGAGACAATTTCCACATGTCATTAATCATCTCAGTCATTAACCCACTTGAAACCAGGAGGGACTTTCACTCAATGGAAACGTCCTGTTATAGAAAACGATGTGAAAAGATTAAGGACAACTGGGTATCATCCCATTGAACCATTGCACAAAAAAATGACAATGGAAAAATACTCCATCTTCTTCTTCTGCCTATGTCAGTTCAGACCCAGTCTGAGGTTTCTGCTTTCTGTCAGAGCTAGAGTTGCAAAACTCCGGGAACTTTCAATAAATTCCCTGGTTTTCCTGAAAACCAGGTTGGAGGATTTCCGAAATCAGGAGGGAATAAGCAAGAAATTCAGAATCCTCCAACTAGGTATTCTGGACAATCTGGGAATTTATTCAAAGTTACCGGAATTTTGCAACCCTAAGAGCGATGCTGTAAAAGCTACAGGCTGCAATGACAACTTTGAAATGCGTGTGGATATTCTCCTCCAGGCAGCTGTGTGCGCCGTGCGGAAGGAGTGTGTGAATTAAAACACAGAAGATGTTGACAGTAATGGAAGTAAACACACCTCCCCTGCATTACTCACACACATTAGAGCTGCTCCCAAATGGCACCCAATCGCTATATACTGTAGTACTCTGACACCCTACTCCCTACTGTATATAGTGCACTACTTTTGACCACTACCCATAGGGCTCTGGTCAAATTTAGAACACTACATAGGGAATAGGGTGCCATTTAGGACATAGCCCTCCAGCTGAAAAAATGGGAACCACATGATATATAGGACAGATGATTTCTGGTGCTGCTGAATGGGAGAGGAGGATAAAAGTCTGAGGAGTGTCAGGATGTTATCAGGACCTTTCTAACAGCTTGTCTAAAGGGGGCCTGTTTCATTTGCCAGGGATTAAGTAAGGGGGATGTTGGTGTTGTAGGCTACAGTTGGCAGATATTCAAGGTTGAACACACAGCCATCATCTCTGAATAGACTGAGTAACAGAACAAGGTTGAACACAGCCATCATCTCTGAATAGACTGAGTAACAGAACAAGGTTGAACACACAGCCATCATCACTGAATAGACTGAGTAACAGAACAAGGTTGAACACACAGCCATCATCACTGAATAGACTGAGTAACAGAACAAGGTTGAACACAGCCATCATCTCTGAATAGACTGAGTAACAGAACAAGGTTGAACACACAGCCATCATCTCTGAATAGACTGAGTAACAGAACAAGGTTGAACACACAGCCATCATCTCAGAATAGACTGAGTAACAGAACAAGGTTGAACACACAGCCATCATCTCTGAATAGACTGAGTAACAGAACAAGGTTGAACACACAGCCATCATCTCTGAATAGACTGAGTAACAGAACAAGGTTGAACACACAGCCATCATCTCTGAATAGACTGAGTAACAGAACAAGGTTGAACACAGCCATAATCTCTGAATAGACTGAGTAACAGAACAAGGTTGAACACACAGCCATCATCTCTGAATAGACTGAGTAACAGAACAAGGTTGAACACACAGCCATCATCTCTGAATAGACTGAGTAACAGAACAAGGTTGAACACACAGCCATCATCTCTGAATAGACTGAGTAACAGAACAAGGTTGAACACACAGCCATCATCTCTGAATAGACTGAGTAACAGAACAAGGTTGAACACACAGCCATCATCTCAGAATAGACTGAGTAACAGAACAAGGTTGAACACACAGCCATCATCTCTGAATAGACTGAGTAACAGAACAGGGTTGAACACAGCCATCATCTCTGAATAGACTGAGTAACAGAACAAGGTTGAACACACAGCCATCATCTCTGAATAGACTGAGTAACAGAACAAGGTTGAACACACAGCCATCATCTCTGAATAGACTGAGTAACAGAACAAGGTTGAACACACAGCCATCATCTCTGAATAGACTGAGTAACAGAACAAGGTTGAACACACAGCCATCATCTCTGAATAGACTGAGTAACAGAACAAGGTTGAACACAGCCATCATCTCTGAATAGACTGAGTAACAGAACAAGGTTGAACACACAGCCATCATCACTGAATAGACTGAGTAACAGAACAAGGTTGAACACACAGCCATCATCACTGAATAGACTGAGTAACAGAACAAGGTTGAACACAGCCATCATCTCTGAATAGACTGAGTAACAGAACAAGGTTGAACACACAGCCATCATCTCTGAATAGACTGAGTAACAGAACAAGGTTGAACACACAGCCATCATCTCTGAATAGACTGAGTAACAGAACAAGGTTGAACACACAGCCATCATCTCAGAATAGACTGAGTAACAGAACAAGGTTGAACACACAGCCATCATCTCTGAATAGACTGAGTAACAGAACAGGGTTGAACACAGCCATCATCTCTGAATAGACTGAGTAACAGAACAAGGTTGAACACACAGCCATCATCTCTGAATAGACTGAGTAACAGAACAAGGTTGAACACACAGCAATCATCTCTGAATAGACTGAGTAACAGAACAAGGTTGAACACACAGCCATCATCTCTGAATAGACTGAGTAACAGAACAAGGTTGAACACAGCCATCATCTCTGAATAGACTGAGTAACAGAACAAGGTTGAACACACAGCCATCATCTCTGAATAGACTGAGTAACAGAACAAGGTTGAACACACAGCCATCATCTCTGAATAGACTGAGTAACAGAACAAGGTTGAACACACAGCCATCATCTCTGAATAGACTGAGTAACAGAACAAGGTTGAACACACAGCCATCATCTCAGAATAGACTGAGTAACAGAACAAGGTTGAACACACAGCCATCATCTCTGAATAGACTGAGTAACAGAACAGGGTTGAACACAGCCATCATCTCTGAATAGACTGAGTAACAGAACAAGGTTGAACACACAGCCATCATCTCTGAATAGACTGAGTAACAGAACAAGGTTGAACACACAGCCATCATCTCTGAATAGACTGAGTAACAGAACAAGGTTGAACACACAGCCATCATCTCTGAATAGACTGAGTAACAGAACAAGGTTGAACACACAGCCATCATCTCTGAATAGACTGAGTAACAGAACAAGGTTGAACACACAGCCATCATCTCTGAATAGACTGAGTAACAGAACAAGGTTGAACACACAGCCATCATCACTGAATAGACTGAGTAACAGAACAAGGTTGAACACACAACCATCATCTCTGAATAGACTGAGTAACAGAACAAGGTTGAACACACAGCCATCATCTCTGAATAGACTGAGTAACAGAACAAGGTTGAACACAGCCATCATCTCTGAATAGACTGAGTAACAGAACAAGGTTGAACACACAGCCATCATCGCTGAATAGACTGAGTAACAGAACAAGGTTGAACACACAGCCATCATCTCAGAATAGACTGAGTAACAGAACAAGGTTGAACACACAGCCATCATCTCTGAATAGACTGAGTAACAGAACAGGGTTGAACACAGCCATATTCTCTGAATAGACTGAGTAACAGAACAAGGTTGAACACAGCCATCATCTCTGAATAGACTGAGTAACAGAACAAGGTTGAACACACAGCCATCATCTCTGAATAGACTGAGTAACAGAACAAGGTTGAACACACAGCCATCATCTCTGAATAGACTGAGTAACAGAACAAGGTTGAACACACAGCCATCATCTCTGAATAGACTGAGTAACAGAACAAGGTTGAACACACAGCCATCATCTCAGAATAGCACTGAGTTATAGAACAAGGTCTTAATATAGGCCTACTGTATATAATGTTAATTTGGCGTATATTTCACACACCACACACACCGCACACACCACACACACACCGCACACACCGCACAGGTACTGTAGACGTACACGCTTTCTTTCTTTCGCTATCTCCATCTCCCCACCCTTCTTGAGACAAAAGACACACAAACTGACTCCAAACTTCAGTTCACTGCAATCAGGGATTACAATCTGTCTCGCTCCACTTCCCTAAACAACTGATAACGACGGTGCCAAATATGATTTAGCAGCCAGCCGCTGAGGCTTGGAGTCAGACAGCTGCAGGGTAATCACTAATGTGAATAATTAGAGACGTTGTGTGCGTCCCAAAAATTGAACCCTATATAGTGCTGGTCAAAAAGTGAGCTATATAGGGAATATGATGCCATGTGGGAGGCAGCTGTTATCGTCACCCCTTCCCGCGTCCCCACGTCTCCTTTCCTCTACATTCACAGAGACATGTCTCCAGGGCTGTCACGGCTGTTCGAAGGAGCGGACCAAGATGCAGCGTTTTCGTAGTTCCACATATTTATTAAAAGTGAAACTGAATGCAATACACTAATAACTTCAAAATAGGACGACAACAACAAACCATGACGCAGAGAGGACAACACACTACTCAAAAGACAATAACCCACAAACCACAATGAGAAAAACCCCTACTTAAATATGATCTCTAATCAAAGGCAAATTAGGATCAGCTGCCTCCAATTAGAGATCAACCCCAAAAAAAACAACATAGAAATAGAAAACTAGAATTTAAACAGGACTAGAAAACATAGATCAGCCCCAAAACACCCCCTGTCACGCCCTGCCCTACACTACTATAGAAAATGACATCTTACTAGGGTCAGGACGTGACAAGGGCCCTCAGTCACTAAATTAATAAACATACACTACCGGTCAAAGTTTTATAACACCTACTCATTCAAGAGTTTTTCTTCATTTTTACTATTTTCTACATTGTAGAATAATAGTGAAGACATCAAAACTATGAAATAACACATATGGAATCATGTAGTAACCAAAAAGTGTTAAACAAATCAAAATATATTTGATATTTTAGATTCTTCAAAGTAGCCACCCTTTGCCTTGATGACATCTTTGCACACTCTTGGCTTTCTCTCAACTAGCTTCATGAGGCAGTCACCTGGAATGCATTTCAATTAACAGATGTGCCTTCTTAAAAGTTTGTTTGTGGAATTTCTTTCCTTTCTTTCCTTCTTAAGCCAATCAGTTGTGTTGTGACAAGGTAGGGGGGTATACAGAAGATAGCCCTATTTGGTAAAAGACCAAGTCCATATTATGGCAAGAACAGCTCAAATAAGCAAAGAGAAACTACAGTCCATCATTACTTTAAGACATGAAGGTCACTCAATACGGAACATTTCAAGAACTTTTCTCAACATCAACTGTTCAGATGAGACTGTGTGAATCAGGCCTTCATAGTCTAATTGCTGCAAAGAAACCACTACCAAAGGACACCAATAAGAAGAAGAGACTTGTTTGGGCCAAGAAACACAAGCAACGGACATTAGACCGGTGGAAATGTGTCCTTTGGTCTGGAGTCCATATTGGAGATTTTTGGTTCCAACCGCTGTGACGCGGTGTGGGTGAACAGATGATTTCCGTATGTGTATTTCCCACCGTAAAGCATGGAGGAGGTGTGATGGTGTGGGAATGCTGCGTACCACAGCATTCTGCAGTGATACGCCATCACATCTGGTTTGGGCTTAGTGGAACTATCATTTGACTTTTAACAGGACAATGACCCAAAACACACCTCAAGACTATGTAAGGGCTATTTTACCAAGAAGGAGAGTGATGGAGGGCTGCATCAGATGACCTGGCCTCCACAATCCCCCGACCTCAACCAAATTGAGATGGTTTGGGATGAGTCGGACCTGGAAAAGCAGCCAACAAGTGCTCAGCATATGTGGGAACTCCTTCAAGACAGTTGGAAAAACATACCAGGTGAAGCTGGTTAAAAGAATGCCAAGAGCATGCAAAGATGTCATCAAGGGAAAGGGTGGCTGTTTGAAGAATCTCAAATATTAAATATATTTTAATTTGTTTAACACTTTTTTGGTTACTACATGATTCCATATGTGTTATTTCATAGTTTTGATATCTTCACTATTATTCTACAATGTAAAAAATTGTAAAAAATAAAGAAAAACCCTTGAATGAGTAGGTGTTCTAAAACTTTTGACCGGTAGTGCAGCTATATAGTGTCTGCTGGGGAAACGAGCCAAGTGCAGTCACTGCAAGGTACTGTATCCTTCTCAATTCATTTGGAAAGGAGATAAACGTGAAGACCAAAACTGTATAAGACGGAATGCAGATGTAGTTTTGTGAGAGCAAATACACTGTACTCTTTCAAAGGCAGCTTGCCAATTATTCAAATCCTACACATTTTACTGTATTTGTAACTGCATGCAACTTTATGCGGTCTGCAATAGAACAAATCGGCACTCCTGTTCTAATCTAAAACACTATCAGCCGCGGAACATCTTGCAGACTCGGGATCTGAGCAGCGCCACATTGTAGGCCGGGGACAGGAAGTAGAATTACCTGTAGCCATTTCAGGAAGTCTTCCTTCTACAGAAGCCATTCATCATCCACTCTCTCTGATTGGATGATTCTGGCCCCCTCATCATCTCAGGACATATTGCTAGGAACAGCGGCGTGTTTGTCCAGAAACAATAGACCAGAGATTCTAATACATCAACACATGCAGAGGAATAGAATTCTACTTGACAAATGTTGCCACGTTAAGAAGTAATAGACTAGCACACCAAGATGGAAGCTTTTTTGTGTGCAAGTTGTTATTTCATGTGAACTTCCTAGTAACCGCCAAGAGGTGGCCCCTCTATCCTGTGTTTCAACTGTGGAGCAAAAACCGTGAGTCTCAGTGGCAGATAAAGCAGAGGGAAGTGAGAAATACATGATTGGTGGTAACAACGTGAAGTCAAATAGGACATCATTCACATAAATAGAGAAATATATTTACTTGTCCATGTAGTTCTGTCGGCAACATAATA
This sequence comes from Salmo trutta, assembly GCF_901001165.1. Lineage (NCBI taxonomy): Eukaryota > Metazoa > Chordata > Actinopteri > Salmoniformes > Salmonidae > Salmo > Salmo trutta. Next base: position 4,276,450 of record NC_042993.1, on the reverse strand, counting down.
ATGACCCAATTAACGGAATAAAGTCAAGAATCAACAGCTGCCATTTTCGTATCTATACATATGCCTCTATACGTACCCAAAAACACATATACATATCTCTCTATACGTACCCAAAAACACATATACATATCTCTCTATACGTACCCAAAAACACATATACATATCTCTCTATACGTACCCAAAAACACATATACATATCTCTCTATACGTACCCAAGTAAAACACATATACATATCTCTCTATACGTACCCAAGTAAAACACATATACATATCTCTCTATACGTACCCAAGTAAAACACATATACATATCTCTATACGTACCCAAAAACACATATACATATCTCTACACGTTCCCAAAAACACATATACATATCTCTCTATACGTACCCAAGTAAAACACATATCTCTCTATACGTACCCAAAAACACATATACATATCTCTATACGTACCCAAAAACACATATACATATCTCTCTATACGTACCCAAGTAAAACACATATACATATCTCTCTATACGTACCCAAGTAAAACACATATACATATCTCTCTATACGTACCCAAGTAAAACACATATACATATCTCACTATACGTACCCAAGTAAAACACATATACATATCTCTCTATACGTACCCAAGTAAAACACATATACATATCTCTCTATACGTACCCAAGTAAAACACATATACATATCTCTCTATACGTACCCAAGTAAAACACATATACATATCTCTCTATACGTACCCAAGTAAAACACATATACATATCTCTCTATACGTACCCAAGTAAAACACATATACATATCTCTCTATACGTACCCAAGTAAAACACATATACATATCTCTCTATACGTACCCAAGTAAAACACATATACATATCTCTCTATACGTACCCAAGTAAAACACATATACATATCTCTCTATACGTACCCAAAAACACATATACATATCTCTCTATACGTACCCAAAAACACATATACATATCTCTCTATACGTACCCAAAAACACATATACATATCTCTCTATACGTACCCAAAAACACATATACATATCTCTCTATACGTACCCAAAAACACATATACATATCTCTCTATACGTACCCAAAAACACATATACATATCTCTCTATACGTACCCAAGCAAAACACATATACATATCTCTCTATACGTACCCAAGCAAAACACATATACATATCTCTCTATACGTACCCAAGTAAAACACATATACATATCTCTCTATACGTACCCAAAAACACATATACATATCTCTCTATACGTACCCAAGTAAAACACATACACATCTCTCTATACGTACCCAAGTAAAACACATACACATCTCTCTATACGTACCCAAGTAAAACACATATACATATCTCTCTATACGTACCCAAGTAAAACAAGATGACAAAATATTGAGGCTTGAGTGGCATAAAAACACATATACATATCTCTCTATACGTACCCAAGTAAAACAAGATGACAAAATATTGAGGCTTGAGTGGCATAAAAACACATATACATATCTCTCTATACGTACCCAAGTAAAACAAGATGACAAAATATTGAGGCTTGAGTGGCATAAAAACACATATACATATCTCTCTATACATACCCAAGTAAAACAAGATGACAAAATATAGAGGCTTGAGTGGCATAAAAACACATACATATCTCTCTATACGTACCCAAGTAAAACAAGATGACAAAATATTGAGGCTTGAGTGGCATAAAAACACATACATATCTCTATACGTACCCAAGTAAAACAAGATGACAAAATATTGAGGCTTGAGTGGCATAAAAACACATATACATATCTCTCTATACGTACCCAAGTAAAACAAGATGACAAAATATAGAGGCTTGAGTGGCATAAAAACACATATACATATCTCTCTATACGTACCCAAGTAAAACAAGATGACAAAATATAGAGGCTTGAGTGGCATAAAAACACATATACATATCTCTCTATACGTACCCCAGTAAAACACATATACATATCTCTCTATACGTACCCAAGTAAAACACATATACATATCTCTCTATACGTACCCAAGTAAAACACATATACATATCTCTCTATACGTACCCAAAAACACATATACATATCTCTCTATACGTACCCAAAAACACATATACATATCTCTCTATACGTACCCAAGTAAAACACATATACATATCTCTCTATACGTACCCAAAAACACATATACATATCTCTCTATACGTACCCAAGTAAAACACATACACATCTCTCTATACGTACCCAAGTAAAACAAGATGACAAAATATTGAGGCTTGAGTGGCATAAAAACACATATACATATCTCTCTATACGTACCCAAGTAAAACAAGATGACAAAATATTGAGGCTTGAGTGGCATAAAAATACATAAATCTTACAAACACACATGTACTGGTTGTGCACATTTTCTGAAAAACTGACACTTTTTGAAAATTGCACTTGTCAGACATGTTTCAATAAGGCATATTGTAATATTCACTAACTAAATTGATTGTTTCTATAAGAAGTGTGTTATCTTTAAAGTGGCAATCAGCAGTTGAAACAATAACAAAGTGGCCTCCCCACCCCTGGTCCAGTAAAAAGCTGAGGGATGGGGCTGGAGAAATGTCATCACTTTCAAATTCATGGACAGAGCTATGGATGCAACGACTGACCATCCATGATAAAAAAGTATAGTTTTAACCATGTTTTGAGGCTATATAGTGTTTGATTACATTTTCTTTGTTTACAAATATTGGAGTAAAACAGTCTTATATTTTGGTTTGTGATGGGGAACGACAGTTGAACTAAGCTGGTGAGGCATTTATAAGTTATGTTCTTCAAGAATCGATGGATACATATCATTAATGTATGAGTCCAAAAATGGATGTAGCAAATGCTGATTGCCCCTTTAAGGTGTTTTCATAAAGTACCATACAGTACATTTCTAGCTCTATTTGTCTTTCCTATAAAAGTCTGGTCTGGTATATATTCCTCTGAGGAGGTCATTCAGGTCCACCCCCCGCTGACCCCTCTCGGTAGTGAAGTACATAGTAGTCGTGGACGTACATGAGCACGGCGATTGGCTGGCCAATGATGAGAGAGATCCATACGGCTGCGTTGCCATAGTTACCTCGGAGAAAACGCGCCACAAACCAGGCCAGCGGAAGCTGTAAGCCAAGGACTCCATTTAGTGAGTAAACAAACACAACACTCATTGTAATGAGTCAAAAACACCCCCAGTAAATCATTTCAGACTATAAACTTGTGGATTATAATTTCTCAGTTCTAAGATCTCACCTGAGCCATCATGCCCATAAAAGCCCATGGCCTCAACATCTTCAGTGGAACACTGACCAGGTACTGTGAAGACAACATCAGCAAAATTAAGTTTTAATTTTCAAGAACAGTTTTCCACACAGCCATCTCCTTTATCCACAGCGAACAGGAAAATAATGTTTCCACTCCAGACAGCTAACCTATGGAATGACACCTAGTTCGTACAGCTAGGAAAGGACATACAGGGAACTGAGGTAACAGACAGGTAGCTAACCTATGGAATGACACCTAGTTCGTACAGCTAGGAAAGGACATACAGGGAACTGAGGTAACAGACAGGTAGCTAACCTATGGAATGACACCTAGTTCGTACAGCTAGGAAAGGACATACAGGGAACTGAGGTAACAGACAGGTAGCTAACCTATGGAATGACACCTAGTTCATACAGGAAATAAATGAAATAAAGGTATCTGAGGTAACAGACAGATAGCTAACCTATGGAATGACTGCTGGATGACTATCAAGCCTCACCTCATTGCTCTGAGTGATGGGGAGCTGACAGAACCCTGCTGTGTGACCCTCTGATCTACAGATCCCAGTCTCCTGATCCCTCCTGGCATTACTCAGGGGATTGTGAGTGTGTGTGTGTGTGACACTAGGATCCCTCCTGTCATTACTCAGGGGAGAGGGGGAGACTGGTGTCCCGCAGGGCGCTGTGGTGCTCCGCTCCCCTCTGCTCCACTCGCTGTCCTCTGAAGGTCAGCATTTAAAACAGCAGCAGCAGCCCCGTTTGTCTGTCTGTCCGGGATGAGGATGAGGAGAGAGAGGGAGGGAGCCGTATCTCTGTGAACCTGCTGACTGAACAGGCTCCTCACCGTACACTGCTCTTATCTCCTCCTCCAGAAGCACAGCAGCCTGATATGGCCTTGTGTTACACTCCTTTCCTCCTCCTCTCATCCCAGCTACACTAACGTCCCTCCAACGCTGACCTTCGTCAATGATGAAGAGTGCTGGATATAAGCCAAGCGCACCCGTGTGTGTGTGTGTGTCTGGACAACGGAGAAATATCCCCAGAAAGGGCCCTACTTTATAGCCACAGTGCAGTATAGCCACAGTGCAGTATAGCCACTGTGCAGTATAGCCACTGTGCAGTATAGCCACTGTGCAGTATAGCCACTGTGCAGTATAGTCACTGTGCAGTATAGTCACTGTGCAGTATAGCCACTGTGCAGTATAGCCACTGTGCAGTATAGCCACTGTGCAGTATAGCCACTGTGCAGTATAGCCACTGTGAAGTATAGCCACTGTGAAGTATAGCCACTGTGAAGTATAGCCACTGTGAAGTATAGCCACTGTGTAGTATTGTCACTGTGTAGTATAGCCACTGTGTAGTATAGCCACTGTGTAGTATAGCCACTGTATAGTATAGCCACTGAATAGTATAGCCACTGTATAGTATAGTATAGTCACTTTGCAGTATAGTCACTGTGCAGTATAGTCACTGTGCAGTATAGTCACTGTGCAGTATAGTCACTTTGCAGTATAGTCACTGTGCAGTATAGTCACTGTGCAGTATTGCCACTGTGCAGTATCGCCACTGTGCAGTATCGCCACTGTGTAGTATAGCCACTGTGTAGTATAGCCACTGTGCAGTATAGCCACTGTGCAGTATAGCCACTGTGCAGTATAGCCACTGTGCAGTATAGCCACTGTGCATTATAGTCACTGTGCATTATAGTCACTGTGCATTATAGTCACTGTGCAGTATAGTCACTGTGTAGTATAGTCACTGTGTAGTATAGCCACTGTGCAGTATAGCCACTGCGCAGTATAGCCACTGCGTAGTATAGCCACTGTGTAGTATAGCCATTGTGTAGTATAGCCACTGTGTAGTATAGCCATTGTGTAGTATAGCCATTGTGCAGTATAGCCACTGTGTAGTATAGCCACTGTGTAGTATAGTGTAGTATAGCCACTGTGTAGTATAGCCACTGTGTAGTATTGTCTCTGTGTAGTATTGTCACTGTGTAGTATAGCCACTGTGTAGTATAGCCACTGTGTAGTATAGCCACTGTGTAGTATAGCCACTGTATAGTATAGCCACTGTATAGTATAGCCACTGTATAGTATAGCCACTGTATAGTATAGCCACTGTATAGTATAGTATAGTCACTTTGCAGTATAGTCACTGTGCAGTATAGTCACTGTGCAGTATAGTCACTGTGCAGTATAGTCACTGTGCAGTATAGTCACTTTGCAGTATAGTCACTTTGCAGTATAGTCACTGTGCAGTATCGCCACTGTGCAGTATCGCCACTGTGCAGTATCGCCACTGTGCAGTATAGCCACTGTGTAGTATAGTCACTGTGCAGTATAGCCACTGTGCAGTATAGCCACTGTGCAGTATAGCCACTGTGCAGTATAGCCACTGTGCAGTATAGCCACTGTGCAGTATAGCCACTGCGTAGTATAGCCACTGCGTAGTATAGCCACTGCGTAGTATAGCCACTGTGCAGTATAGCCACTGTGTAGTATAGCCACTGTGTAGTATAGCCACTGTGTAGTATAGCCATTGTGTAGTATAGCCATTGTGCAGTATAGCCACTGTGTAGTATAGCCACTGTGTAGTATAGTGTAGTATAGCCACTGTGTAGTATAGCCACTGTGTAGTATAGCCACTGTACTGTCATGCAAGAACTATATATGTGGCCTTTAAAATCTGACTAGCAATCTGAGCAATTATGAAACTGTAGTCTGATAAAATGCAGGATTTATTCACAAATGGTATACATACTGTATATCGTCATTGTCTGATGAAAACCTTGTAACTACATTTTTGCCATTTTAAATTGTTTTACATTTATTGAAAGTGGTATCTAACCTCAATGAACCAAGAACATGTATTCAAAATAGCTTCTAAATTGTCATAATTCTATTTCTTTGATGGAAAACATGTTTTTTCTTCTTTTTTCTCTTTGAAAAGTTGATTGGATGTTTTGGTCAGACAGTGACGATATGAGCTGTAGTAGCAGCAGAGTATCCTCGTTAAACACCAGCCTGATGAAGCTAACATTCTGTTTCACTTCACAAGGAATACTAAAGCTGAGCGCAGCGGTTAGTCTGGTTTCACCCAGCTAGGAGCAGAGCACCTTACCTCATGAAAGAAGGCTGAAGCCAGGAACACTGCTGATTGGCCGAGCCACTTACTGACTCCACTCTTCAGCAGGGGCTTGTAGAAGTGGCTTTGGGAGAGAGAGGGAGCAACACAAGAGGATGCATATCATCAAACACCTCCCAAATCCCCAATACATCCTCAATACATTTCTGCTCAGTATCAACCTCCATTCCACTGACTCCGTACCATTGAATCATTTATAGGATCTCAGTGTTACATACAGTACACTATGTATAGAATACATTGCATCTACTCACCGAAGGCACCACTTGTGTACTGGAATATTCCAGTTTTGCCAGAAGTATGTGATGGTCTCAGAGTTCCTGAAAGAAAGGGAAAAGTCTCCTAGTCATGTGAAGTGATGTATTTTATAGTGGTACATGCTATTGATATTTTACTTGTGTACATCTCAAATGATCACTTGTCCCTCTTAGTTACATACAGGCAATAAACAATGGAACGCAACAAAATAGACCGTATTGATTTCACCTACCACCAGTCTCTGTAAAACTCTCGGTCTCCAAATTGCAGGAGCTCAGCAATAAAGTTCAAGGACGAGTGGAAGAACCAGTAGAAGAATATCAACCAGAGAAGATGATTGGGCACCTGATGGGAGAGAGAAGACAGGGGAATAATACTGTATCCAGGACAACATAAAACACCTACAGAACAACGGAACGGCCCATTACAATGTATATGTCATATCTCTCAAGGCCCAAGGGTACTATGAACCATGTTACCATGACCGCATTACCCCTGTGTTCTCTTGTGTACTTACGGCTAGTCTGAGTAGACGCTCCATCATCATAGGGAGGTCCATATCCTACAGGATCAGGATCAATGAAGAAAGAGAGATTGTATTGATAGAGAAAAATAGTAAAAAATGCTTTAAATGTAAATCCTAAATGTACCAGTAATCCTACTTTACCTCCAATGGCTTCATAGAACTCTGAATAATGGGTATCATCCACTGGAGGAGAATAAGAGACAGATGAGGTGAATAAACAGCACAAATCATAAATAAAATGAGGTGCTTATTCTCAATAAATACATGTAGTCACTATACATAAGTCAATGTCAGTAGAAATCATACCTGCTGTGTTAATGCCACCAATAACTGGGTGAAGAACAGCTGGGAAGAGAGATGATTTGTTTACTTAGCATTTCTCCTCTAATCAAACAAAAGAGCAATACTTGAGTGTGTGTGTGTGTGTGTGTGTGTGTGTGTGCAGGAAAAACGCTGTCTGCCTTTTAGCGTTGGATAAGTCTTGGGACCAGAGTGCACATCTCCACAGTAGACCAATAAACCAAGCTAATCTTCTAATGGAGGTTCAGAGAAATTCACAATGGAAGTTGACATTGTTAAATAAGATACTTCTATCTGTTCTATCCATGTTTGCTGTAGATGATTGTGTCAGATTGTATTGAAGAGAATAGATCTGATGTATCTGTATTTCTATAATGTGCTCCTTCACATGGGGCTAAACAGGAAGTTGTACATCCTCTTTTATACCCATAGCACAACATTGGTAAATAACCAGTAGGACAAAGCCGTGATAACATATCTACTGTTCAGTCTAGTTTACAGAGTTTAAAGCAACGTATTAACAAACCAATGCAGAAAGGGTGATTGGGGACAGAACTCACCATCTCAAAAAGCCTCCTTAGCAGGAAGCTCATTCGAATCCGTGGAGACCGGGGGAAGTTTAATTCATAGCAGAGGGTTGGTGCAAAAACAAAATAATACAAATCTAAAAACACAAGAGAGATTAGAAAGAAATAGGGACGAGAGAGAGAGAGAGAGAGAGAGAGAGAGAGAGAGAGAAAGATGAGAAAGTGAGAGAAAGAGAGAGAGAGAGAGCGAGCGAGAAAGAGCGAGAGGAGAGAAAGAGAGAGAGAGTATTATTATAGTCTAATATAGCTCCAGTAGCAGGCTACAGCAGGATAGGTTGAGGCAGCAGTGATAAGAGTGGGGTCTGCTACAGCAGGATAGGTTGAGGCAGCAGTGATAAGAGTGGGGTCTGCTACAGCAGGATAGGTTGTGGCAGCAGTGATAAGAGTGGGGTTTGCTACAGCAGGATAGGTTGTGGCAGCAGTGATAAGAGTGGGGTCTGCTACAGCAGGATAGGTTGAGGCAGCAGTGATAAGAGTGGGGTTTGCTACAGCAGGATAGGTTGAGGCAGCAGTGATAAGAGTGGGGTCTGCTACAGCAGGATGGGTTGAGGCAGCAATGATAAGAGTGGGGTTTGCTACAGCAGGATAGGTTGAGGCAGCAGTGATAAGAGTGGGGTCTGCTACAGCAGGATAGGTTGTGGCAGCAGTGATAAGAGTGGGGTCTGCTACAGCAGGATAGGTTGAGACAGCAGTGATAAGAGTGGGGTCTGCTACAGCAGGATAGGTTGAGGCAGCAGTGATAAGAGTGGGGTCTACAGCAGGATAGGTTGAGGCAGCAGTGATAAGAGTGGGGTCTGCTACAGCAGGATAGGTTGAGGCAGCAGTGATAAGAGTGGGGTCTACAGCAGGATAGGTTGAGACAGCAGTGATAAGAGTGGGGTCTGCTACAGCAGGATAGGTTGAGGCAGCAGTGATAAGAGTGGGGTCTGCTACAGCAGGATAGGTTGAGACAGCAGTGATAAGAGTGGGGTCTGCTACAGCAGGATAGGTTGAGGCAGCAGTGATAAGAGTGGGGTCTGCTACAGCAGGATAGGTTGAGACAGCAGTGATAAGAGTGGGGTCTGCTACAGCAGGATAGGTTGAGGCAGCAGTGATAAGAGTGGGGTCTGCTACAGCAGGATAGGTTGAGACAGCAGTGATAAGAGTGGGGTCTGCTACAGCAGGATAGGTTGAGGCAGCAGTGATAAGAGTGGGGTCTGCTACAGCAGGATAGGTTGAGACAGCAGTGATAAGAGTGGGGTCTGCTACAGCAGGATAGGTTGAGACAGCAGTGATAAGAGTGGGGTCTGCTACAGCAGGATAGGTTGTGGCAGCAGTGATAAGAGTGGGGTCTACTACAGCAGGATAGGTTTAGGCAGCAGTGATAAGAGTGGGGTCTGCTACAGCAGGATAGGTTTAGGCAGCAGTGATAAGAGTGGGGTCTGCTACAGCAAGATAGGTTGAGACAACAGTGATAAGAGTGGGGTCTACAGCAGGATAGGTTGAGGCAGCAGTGATAAGAGTGGGGTCTGCTACAGCAGGATAGGTTTAGGCAGCAGTGATAAGAGTGGGGTCTGCTACAGCAGGATAGGTTGAGACAGCAGTGATAAGAGTGGGGTCTACAGCAGGATAGGTTGAGGCAGCAGTGATAAGAGTGGGGTCTGCTACAGCAGGATAGGTTGAGGCAGCAGTGATAAGAGTGGGGTCTGCTACAGCAGGATAGGTTGAGGCAGCAGTGATAAGAGTGGGGTCTACAGCAGGACCTGGGTTCAAATACATGCATTTGACTATTTGTTATTTAAATAGCTTCTATGTATTTGAGTATTTTCAAACACAGCCGAAAACATGAACAAATATTTTAATGGTTATTTGTAAAACCAAATAGTTCACCAAACTGTATTTTAAAGTATTTTCTAATACTTATTTCAAATACTATTTTCAAATACACTCCCATGCATTTAACCCATGTATTTGAGTCAGTGTATTTGAGTATCTCCAAATATATTCAAATATTCAACTACTTGTTTTTTCAAATAAAAGTGATCTGAATACTTGTTTTGAAACGTTATTGAAATACCTGAAATTGTATTTGAACCCAGGTCTTGGTCTACCTGGGATGGAATGTCCAACTCTACTGACCTCTGAGGGTGAGATTTCCAGGATAGGAGACCTGATAGTCCACTCCACTTCCCTTAGACCGTGGTATAGAGGAACCTGTACAGGAGAGTACTAGCCATGTTAAGGATAGGATAGGAGGATAGGACAGGATAGGAGACCTGATAGTCCACTCCACTTCCCTTAGACCGTGGTATAGAGGAACCTGTACAGGAGAGTACTAGCCATGTTAAGGATAGGATAGGAGGATAGGACAGGATAGGAGACCTGATAGTCCACTCCACTTCCCTTAGACCGTGGTATAGAGGAACCTGTACAGGAGAGTACTAGCCATGTTAAGTCAGCAATAAACATGTATGATTCTCACAGTCACAATCCCTCTACTTAGAGAACAGCTTCTTGTGTACAGTCAAACAGCAGGTGGCAGTGCAGCAGTTAAGGAGCGATGTGGATTGTAGTATTATGTGTGTGTGTGTGTGTTTGTGTGTATGTTAATGTTTATGTGTAGAGGGTAACATTTTCACCAACAGGAAAACGGTTTCCATTAAGGGTACATATACAAACACGCAGCATCGCCGCCTAGGAAAAATGAGGTCACAGTTGCCATTTCCGTGGAGGCGAGTCAGAAATCTCATTAAGCCCTTTATTACTAGTCAACGGTCAGTGTAAAACCCAGGTGACACAAACTCTCTAGACAAAGCAACTCTGGGAGTCAAAGGTCAACGTAGAACCCAGGTGACACAAACTCTCTAGGCAAAGCAACTCTGGGAGTCAAAGGTCAACGTAGAACCCAGGTGACACAAACTCTCTAGAAAAAGCAACTCTGGGAGTCAAAGGTCAACGTAGAACCCAGGTGAAACAAACTCTCTAGACAAAGCAACTCTGGGAGTCAAAGGTCAACGTAGAACCCAGGTGACACTAACTCTCTAGACAAAGCAACTCTGGGAGTCGTCACAGAAGAGCTTAGAGGACAAGGGTTGAAATCAAACCTGTTATAACAATATTAGTTATTTTTCAAATACTTGATTGCCTGGCGCAATGGATAAAAAGATATTGTCCCAAAAGTACATACTCCGCCCATCTGGCACTCCAGGCAGACTCAATCAAATATAAAGTATTTGAAAAATCTCCCTCACACCGCACAAACTTCAAGAACAGATGTATCAGTAAAATCCGAAGCAGTGAAGCCCAGAAAGCGTGAGCAGTATCGATAGCAAAAGCTGTACATCTGAAGTAATTAAAGTAGTAGCAGTGTTGTTGTTGGCCAGTTGCTGGTAGGGGGCATAGAGGACTGTGGAGACTGAGGATTTACATGAGAGGGAGCGGGCCAGGCTTCGGGCTTTAGCATGGGGCATAGAGGACTGTGGAGACTGAGGACTTACATGAGAGGGAGCGGGCCAGGCTACGGGCTTTAGCATGGGGCATAGAGGACTGTGGAGTCTGAGAACTTATATGAGAGGGAGCGGGCCAGGCTTCGGGCTTTAGCATGGGGCATAGAGGACTGTGGAGACTGAGGACTTACATGAGAGGGAGCGGGCCAGGCTACGGGCTTTAGCATGGGGCATAGAGGACTGTGGAGTCTGAGAACTTATATGAGAGGGAGCGGGCCAGGCTTCGGGCTTTAGCATGGGGCATAGAGGACTGTGGAGACTGAGGACTTACATGAGAGGGAGCGGGCCAGGCTACGGGCTTTTGCATGGGGCATAGAGGACTGTGGAGACTGAGGACTTACATGAGAGGGAGGGGGCCAGGCTACGGGCTTTAGCATGGGGCATAGAGGACTGTGGAGACTGAGGACTTACATGAGAGGGAGCGGGCCAGGCTACGGGCTTTAGCATGGCTCATCTCTCTTGTTCACATCTTTGTAGGAGTAGAGCTTCAGGAAGAGGACGGTGTACACTCCCAGAGCAGACGCTCCACCCACTGAGAACAAGGACAATGTGCAATGTTAAATATGAGCAATATTTATACAATATTTGCCATTAGAATTCACAGTCAATCATATTAAGTGTTGTATGCACAACAGTACAATACACATGATCCATTAAATTGAGTTAATGACGTGGGTGTGGGTGGTTGTAAATGATCTTGATGTGTAGTAGCACAGTGCGTTATGTAGTATATTTAAGCAATAAGGCCCGAGGTGGTGTGGTATATGAACCAATAAACCACGGCTAAGGGCTGTTCTTAGGCACAACACAAGGCGGAGTGCCTGGATACAGCCTTTAGCCGTGGTATATTGGCCATATATCACAAACCCCAGAGGTGCCTTGCTATTATAAACTGTTTACCAACGTAATTAGAACAGTAAAAATAAATGTTGTGTCATACCTGTGGTATACGGTCTGATATACCACGGCTGTCAGCCAATCAGAATTCAGGGCTCGAACCACAGTTTATAATATGGTACAGTCAACTTGAGGTATTCAACATGCATATCACACTGTAGAACAGAAAATAATGAAACCCTTTTATTCCCAGTTAGCGAAGACGTTGGCTTTGATGTGTAGCTAACAAACAGGCCACAACAAGAAGCTGAGGAATGCTGCCCACCTGGCTCTTACTGTCCTTATCTAGGGCTATCCATATATGTCAAGACTTACAACACTCACCATCCTCTCCTTGTCTATCACACAAGATGAACGACTGGGAACACAAAGTCCACTCACGTTCAACCAACTACCAGCACTACCGCCCGAGGTCCAGGGAAACCTGGCAAGGCCCCCAGGTCATTCTAACAGACTAGTACTGCTTTATCAACAGCGGCCATATGCTGCATGGAAATGGGCCGTGCTGGTTACCTAGTAGATGGCATGTGCACAGAGAGAAAGACAGAGACTGTCTCCCTCGCCAAGAGGAGCATCCGTGGCCCTCTCCCCTGACCTTGATGTATAAACAGTAGCTCTGCATGAGGTACAAGAGACAGATGGTACATCTTTGTCCGCTCCCGACTTTTAGGTAAGGAAGGATACTGTAGCTACGCAGTCAACGTCCAGGGAAAGATTATCTGATTTGTGAGAGGTAAAATGAAGATCTTAAAGACACTAAGACACAAGACCTTCCTATTCTCCTCTAAGAGGAATGATTACTAAAAACTCATGACTGTAGCTTCACCTTTGTCTTTATGCGTGTACAGATGTAGGATCTTAATTTGAGCCAGATTGCTACAGTAGGAAAATAATCCTGCAGCAAAAGGAAATTATTATTATTATGTGGACATTTGTGTAGGGGTTGATCCATTTTTCATAAGGGAAAATCAAGTCTGAAATGCCAAAGTGGAAATGACAAACTTCAGAAATACACAAGTTATACATGTCCTTTATTGCAGGAGAATTCTCAAGCAAAAGGGTGAACAAACAAAGATCCTACATTTGTAAATATGAAACTGTGGGTAAAGAACAACATCACAGACAGTTAATATCATCTTGTGGTTGTGGTCAGTTTCCTAAGTTCTGAGACATGTGTAGCCATGAGAGGCTCAGTTAGCTGTTGTATGTCACCAGATGCCATGCTGGCTAGCAACCAGCTTGATGAAGACAGGCAGAGCTGACCTGACATTGACCTGTCTCTCAGCCACTCCTCTTTTGGCCTCATATCCACCTCACTCCTTACTTCCTCTCCCTGTGAGCCAACTGGGACTGATCAAACACTGCCCAACTGATTCCATTCAGATAAAATCACACACTTGGATAATATAATACTACATTAACTACACATTAATGACCAACTAGATAATAGAATACTACACTACTGTAACTGATTCCATTAATATAAACTCTAACAGGGGTAGATCATAGAATACCACACTAAAGTAATTTCATTCAGATACAATTACATACTGACTAATAGTGAAGACACACTAACTAAACTAATAGTGAAGACACACTAACTAAACTAATAGTGAAGACACACTAACTAAACTAATAGTGAAGACACACTAACTAAACTAATAGTGAAGACACACTAACTAAACTAATAGTGAAGACACACTAACTAAACTAATAGTGAAGACACACAGAGACACACAAACTAAACTAATAGTGAAGACACAGAGACACACAAACTAAACTAATAGTAAAGACACACAGAGACACACAAACTAAACTAATAGTGAAGACACACAGAGACACACAAACTAAACTAATAGTGAAGACACACACTAACTAAACTAATAGTGAAGACACACACTAACTAAACTAATAGTGAAGACACAGAGACACACAAACTAAACTAATAGTGAAGACACACAGAGACACACAAACTAAACTAATAGTGAAGACACACAGAGACACACAAACTAAACTAATAGTGAAGACACACAGAGACACACAAACTAAACTAATAGTGAAGACACACAGAGACACACAAACTAAACTAATAGTGAAGACACACAGCGACACACAAACTAAACTAATAGTGAAGACACACAGCGACACACTAACTAAACTAATAGTGAAGACACACACTAACTAAACTAATAGTGAAGACACACACTAACTAAACTAATAGTGAAGACACACACTAACTAAACTAATAGTGAAGACACACAGCGACACACTAACTAAACTAATAGTGAAGACACACAAACTAAACTAATAGTGAAGACACACACTAACTAAACTAATAGTGAAGACACACAGCGACACACTAACTAAACTAATAGTGAAGACACACAGAGACACACAAACTAAACTAATAGTGAAGACACACAGCGACACACTAACTAAACTAATAGTGAAGACACACACTAACTAAACTAATAGTGAAGACACACAGCGACACACTAACTAAACTAATAGTGAAGACACACACTAACTAAACTAATAGTGAAGACACACACTAACTAAACTAATAGTGAAGACACACACTAACTAAACTAATAGTGAAGACACACACTAACTAAACTAATAGTGAAGACACACAGCGACACACTAACTAAACTAATAGTGAAGACACACACTAACTAAACTAATAGTGAAGACACACACTAACTAAACTAATAGTGAAGACACACAGCGACACACTAACTAAACTAATAGTGAAGACACACAGAGACACACAAACTAAACTAATAGTGAAGACACACAGCGACACACTAACTAAACTAATAGTGAAGACACACACTAACTAAACTAATAGTGAAGACACACACTAACTAAACTAATAGTGAAGACACACACTAACTAAACTAATAGTGAAGACACACAGCGACACACTAACTAAACTAATAGTGAAGACACACACTAACTAAACTAATAGTGAAGACACACACTAACTAAACTAATAGTGAAGACACACACTAACTAAACTAATAGTGAAGACACAGAGATACACTAACTAAACTAATAGTGAAGACACACAGCGACACACTAACTAAACTAATAGTGAAGACACAGAGACACACTAGATTCAGACACAGTTTTGTTTTTTTCTGAAAAGCAGGATTTGTAGGATCTTAATTTGAGCCAGTTTGCTACTGCAGGGAAAAACATACTGCAGGAACAGGACATGTAAATGATTATGTGGAATACAATTAAAGAAAAACTCCCCTCAGAAACTCTCCTTTGTTATTTTTTTCATTCATCCACAGTTGATACAGTCCCAAAATGTTTTGCATGTCAGCAGTCAAGTTTTCAAGATATTGGACTTTCAAGAAGCAACGTGTCACCGGCCACATCATCATGATGATGCAAAACGGAAAGTTCTCCTGCAACAGGGCGATCAAATTAAGATCCTACATCTGTAGGCTGATGAGAACACATACAGCAGTACCTGGAGTCATGGACTTCACCATTAGTACGATAGCCACCGGGAAGCACAGTGTGACTGATAGGTTAATGGAATGAACCAGCAGCCCAACACATTCACTGAAGCAGCCCTGGAGGGACAGAAGAACTGCGCGTTAAGGCATAGCCGCGGGAAGCAGGGGTGTGAGGGGGCTGCAGCACCCCCTGAAAAATCACAATATATTTATATACACTGCTCAAAAAAATAAAGGGAACACTTAAACAACACAATGTAACTCCAAGTCAATCACACTTCTGTGAAATCAAACTGTCCACTTAGGAAGTAACACTGATTGACAATAAATGTCACATGCTGTTGTGCAAATGGAATAGACAACAGGTGGAAATTATAGGCAATTAGCAAGACACCCCCAATAAAGGAGTGGTTCTGCAGGTGGGGACCACAGACCACTTCTCAGTTCCTATGCTTCCTGGCTGATGTTTTGGTCACTATTGAATGCTGGCGGTGCTTTCACTCTAGTGGTAGCATGAGACGGAGTCTACAACCCACACAAGTGGCTCAGGTAGTGCAGCTCATCCAGGATGGCACATCAATGCGAGCTGTGGCAAGAAGGTTTGCTGTGTCTGTCAGCGTAGTGTCCAGAGCATGGAGGCGCTACCAGGAGACAGGCCAGTACATCAGGAGACGTGGAGGAGGCCGTAGGAGGGCAACAACCCAGCAGCAGGACCGCTACCTCCGCCTTTGTGCAAGGAGGAGCAGGAGGAGCACTGCCAGAGCCCTGCAAAATGACCTCCAGCAGGCCACAAATGTGCATGTGTCTGCTCAAACGGTCAGAAACAGACTCCATGCGGGTGGTATGAGGGCCCGACGTCCACAGGTGTGCTTACAGCCCAACACCGTGCAGGACGTTTGGCATTTGCCAGAGAACACCAAGATTGGCAAATTCGCCACTGGCGCCCTGTGCTCTTCACAGATGAAAGCAGGTTCACACTGAGCACGTGACAGACGTGACAGAGTCTGGAGACGCCGTGGAGAATGTTCTGCTGCCTGCAACATCCTCCTGCATGACCGGTTTGGCGGTGGGTCAGTCATGGTGTGGGGTGGCATTTCTTTGGGGGGCCGCACAGACTTCCATGTGCTCGCCAGAGGTAGCCTGACTGCCATTAGGTACCGAGATGAGATCCTCAGACCCCTTGTGAGACCATATGCTGGTGCGGTTGGCCCTGGGTTCCTCCTAATGCAAGACAATGCTAGACCTCATGTGGCTGGAGTGTGTCAGCAGTTCCTGCAAGAGGAAGGCATTGATGCTATGGACTGCCCCGCCCGTTCCCCAGACCTGAATCCAATTGAGCACATCTGGGACATCATGTCTCGCTCCATCCACCAACGCCACGTTGCACCACAGACTGTCCAGGAGTTGGCGGATGCTTTAGTTCAGGTCTGGGAGGAGATCCCTCAGGAGATCCCTCCGCCACCTCATCAGGAGCATGCCCAGGCGTTGTAGGGAGGTCATACAGGCACGTGGAGGCCACACACACTACTGAGCCTCATTTTGACTTGTTTTAAGGACATTACATCAAAGTTGGATCAGCCTGTAGTGTGGTTTTCCACTTTAATTTTGAGTGTGACTCCAAATCCAGACCTCCATGGGTTGATAAATTGGATTTCTATTGATTATTTTTGTGCATTTTTGTTGTCAGCACATTCAACTATGTAAAGAGAAAAGTATTTAATAAGATTATTTATTTCATTCAGATCTAGGATGTGTTATTTTAGTGTTCCCTTTATTTTTTTGAGCAGTATATTTTAAATCATTAAATAAAAATCACAAAAGTAGTGCACTGGCCCTTTAATAGTTCTGTATTAGCCGTCTGATATAGCCGTCTGCAGCGCAGGAAAAACTTTTTTTATAACAATAATAGCAACAATGGTAAGTACATCAGAATGAAACTCACCACTGAGAGCCTTCGCTCTGTGTACAAAGCTGCCACAATAAACACGTTGGACACTGGAAGGAAAGACGAGACAAATGATGTCGGTGATCAAATAAATGTTACCAAACAAACACACGACAAGCATGGCGAGTTAACATATACAAGGGAGATGATACGATGATAAAATAAGACCTTATGTTGTTTCCTCCCTACAGTACTGAGGGGGTTGGGGGGGGTCCACCACTGGCCTGTTAAGATAAACCTGCTGTCACAGCATCAGCTTCTGGGACAAATGAGGCAGCACAAACACAGCATATGTGTTGCATAGACCACCTGCTACTACTGCACTGTTACTGTCCTACTGCAGGACTGGCAGGGGAGCTCTGCAGTGGAGAGGAAACACACACTTAAGCAAACACAAACACGCATGAGAACGGACACAAACACACATGCGTATGCATGAGCATGCACACACGAACATGCATGAAAGCACACACAGAAAGAAATGAAAGGCTGAACTATTTTGAATCATGGGATTATCTAACTAGCTGCAGGGCTGCCTCTCGCTCCATACCATATCATGTGACCTGGTCTTTGGAATAATGTTTTTCTGCTGCGTTTTTGAAGAATACATCATAGAATCAATTCTAAAGGCCTACAGTATTCAAAATGTCAAAGGCCTGATGGAATAGGTTGAGGTGGACTTTTATGGAAACCAAACCTCAATAAAACAGAATAAAATACAATAGTCTTCTGCCTCTAACGCCTTGGCAACTTCTGTGGAAACCAACCTTCAATAAAACAGAGAATAAAATACAGTAGGTGTCTGTCTCTAATGCCTTGGCACTATCTGTGCCTGGCTCACAATCAGAACAAGTGCTTGAGCTTAACTGATACTACAGCCAATAAAACAGACACTGGATCACGCGTCAATGACTACAAGTGTTAATAAAATAAATATGCTGCAATGCATATAAAACCAGTGCCTTCTGAGGGCGTCATTGTCTGCTATGCCCCAGTACTGTAATGTATAGGGTGTCCCATAGTCCTTCTCTCAGTACTGTACTGTATAGGGAGCCACTTGTCCCATAGTCCTTCTCTCAGTACTGTAATGTATAGGGAGTCACTTGTCCCATAGTCCTTCTCTCAGTACTGTACTGTATAGGGAGTCCCTTGTCCCATAGTCCTTCTCTCAGTACTGCACTGTATAGGGAGTCACTTGTCCCATAGTCCTTCTCTCAGTACTGTACTGTATAGGGAGTCCCTTGTCCCATAGTCCTTCTCTCAGTACTGTACTGTATAGGGAGTCCCTTGTCCCATAGTCCTTCTCTCAGTACTGTACTGTATAGGGAGTCCCATAGTCCTTCTCTCAGTACTGTACTGTATAGGGAGTCACTTGTCCCATAGTCCTTCTCTCAGTACTGCACTGTATAGGGAGTCACTTGTCCCATAGTCCTTCTCTCAGTACTGTACTGTATAGGGTGTCCCATAGTCCTTCTCTCAGTACTGTACTGTATAGGGAGTCACTTGTCCCATAGTCCTTCTCTCAGTACTGTACTGTATAGGGAGTCACTTGTCCCATAGTCCTTCTCTCAGTACTGTAATGTATAGGGAGTCACTTGTCCCATAGTCCTTCTCTCAGTACTGTACTGTATCGGGAGACACTTGTCCCATAGTCCTTCTCTCAGTACTGTACTGTATAGGGAGTCCCTTGTCCCATAGTCCTTCTCTCAGTACTGTAATGTATAGGGAGTCACTTGTCCCATAGTCCTTCTCTCAGTACTGTAGGTCCATAAAGTAGGCCAGGGGGATGGTCCTCAGGAGACGGCTGAGGCAGAACAGCCTGTAATGACCTGCATACAGATCTAGTGTGTAGGGGGAGTGATAGTGATAGTGATAGTGTGTGAGGGGGAGTGATCAAGTGTGTAGGGTCTGGGGGAATGATAGTGATAGTGTGTTGGGAGAGTGATGTAGTGTGTAGGGTCTGGGGGAATGATAGTGATAGTGTGTTGGGAGAGTGATGTAGGGTCTGGGGGAATGATAGTGATAGTGTGTTGGGAGAGTGATCTAGTGTGTAGGGTCTGGGGGAATGATAGTGATAGTGTGTTGGGAGAGTGATGTAGTGTGTAGGGGGAGTGAGGGGGAATATCCAGAAGGACCCTAAATGACATGCTAGAGCTGAGTAAAGTCCACGTACTGATAACAAGGCACGCTGCAGGCATGTTGTAGGGGTCCTTTATGAATAGAGAAACCACTTGTATTGGGTCCACTAGAATACCATACCTAGAACAACAGAACACTGTGGTTAGACACTCAGAGCTCAGCTGAATCAAACCACATTCTTATTTTATATCTCGTGTGTTTTTGTTCTACCTTGTTATTTTTAGTATTACATTGTTATTGATTACTGCATTGTTGGGATTAGAGCTTTCAAGAAAGACATTTCACTGTACTTGTTCGTGTGACATTAAAACTTAACTTGAAACATTTCAGCCTTTCAGTTTTCACAATGCTGCGAGTGTGAGTGATGCAGCATGTTTGAGTGAATCAGGCACAGAACCTCCTATCTTACTTTACAGTAATACATGACAATGTACCCTCCTTGCACGTCTTTACCACAGTATGCCTTTAGTAAGCAATGCCTGGCTGCTCCCTATAGGCTGCTACTGTGCTGGGCATCTGTGGACAGTCAGGAGGCATCGCACTTGCATTAGCGTACAGGACAGCATACGGTCTTAGCAGGGGCTGACGTTACATTCCATTCTCTGAAAACGAGGCCTTTACTTCCAACCGTCAAATGACAGCCATAAGACTACACTCTCCTTTCCCCCCTCTTCTCTTATGGCAAGCTTCTCATAACGTACTGTACTTACTTTAAAAGGTTTTCCAAGAACAGACGGGCATTGCTTAAGACCTACAACAAAAGAGGGCTTGTAAATCCATTGCATCCTTGAAAATACAGTTTGTTTCACTTGGTACAAGCATACATTCATCATATGATTCAATTACAGTGTCTCTTTTCCACTGTAGTTTCAAGTTTTATTAGTCGTTTATACGTGATACACATGGTATATATCGTCAAATGAAATGCTTACTTGCAGGTTCCTTTTCGACAATGCAACAATAAGAAATAATAACAGTTAAGAATACAAACAAAGTAAATGTCTCAGTAGAATAAACATTTTAGCATAATAATACAGGAAGGCACAATTTATAGTTCAATATTTACACATGTTTTGGGGAAGGGGGTTTTGGGGAGAGTGTAGGGGACAAGTGTTTAAATTGTGAGGTATTTAGCAATCATAATGAGAGTGTTACGCAGGGTAGAGCAGGTGAACCCAAGTGCAGACTCAGACGAGGAGACAGGAATAAGGTAACCAAGGTATTTATTGAAAAGCGGGGAGAGCGGAGAGAAAAGCAGCGTCCGGCTGAGGAAAACAGGCAACACAGGATAACAAGATCTATGCTGGAACAAATGGCTTGAAATGCAGACTGACTGAGCAGAGGCTAGGATCTGGCAGCGTGAAAGTGGCAGGGCTGAGTATTTGTAGAGGTCTGATTTTGGAACTGGTGGGAATCTGCTCTGACTCCAGCACACCTGTCTCCACTCCAACAATCAGATAAACCCACACAGAGAGAGGGAGAGGGAGAGGGCACTGGGGGAGTGGCGGCAGGTTAGGGAGACACAGGATGAGAAGTAGGCAGGGGCAGATGTAACAAAGAGTCTGGTAGCAGCAGTTGTGATGTGTGTGTAGCATGAATGTATGAGGGTGTGTGTGGATGAGTGTACATGTATATCTGTGTAGGTGTGAGTGACCTCAGGAAAACCTTTACGGGCAGTAGACTGTAACACGTTACACTATACCTCAGGAAACCCTTTACGGGCAGTAGACTGTAACACGTTACACTATACCTCAGGAAACCCTTTACGGGCAGTAGACTGTAACACGTTACACTATACCTCAGGAAACCCTTTACGGGCAGTAGACTGTAACACGTTACACTATACCTCAGGAAACCCTTTACGGGCAGTAGACTGTAACACGTTACACTATACCTCAGGAAACCCTTTACGGGCAGTAGACTGTAACACGTTACACTATACCTCAGTAAACCCTTTACGGGCAGTAGACTAACACGTTACACTATACCTCAGGAAACCCTTTACGGGCAGTAGACTGTAACACGTTACACTATACCTCAGTAAACCCTTTACGGGTAGTAGACTGTAACACGTTACACTATACCTCAGGAAACCCTTTACGGGCAGTAGACTGTAACACGTTACACTATACCTCAGGAAACCCTTTACGGGCAGTAGACTGTAACACGTTACACTATACCTCAGTAAACCCTTTACGGGCAGTAGACTGTAACACTATACCTCAGTAAACCCTTTACGGGCAGTAGACTGTAACACGTTACACTATACCTCAGTAAACCCTTTACGGGCAGTAGACTAACACGTTACACTATACCTCAGTAAGCCCTTTACGGGCAGTAGACTAACACATTACACTATACCTCAGTAAACCCTTTACGGGCAGTAGACTAACACATTACACTATACCTCAGTAAACCCTTTACGGGCAGTAGACTAACACGTTACACTATACCTCAGTAAGCCCTTTACGGGCAGTAGACTAACACATTACACTATACCTCAGTAAACCCTTTACGGGCAGTAGACTAACACGTTACACTATACCTCAGTAAGCCCTTTACGGGCAGTAGACTAACACATTACACTATACCTCAGTAAACCCTTTACGGGCAGTAGACTAACACGTTACACTATACCTCAGTAAGCCCTTTACGGGCAGTAGACTAACACATTACACTATACCTCAGTAAACCCTTTACGGGCAGTAGACTGTAACACGTTACACTATACCTCAGGAAACCCTTTACGGGCAGTTTGGTTTAGTTCATTTCTATGCACTAGACAGGGAGAAGGACGTCAGAGAAGCCCGTCTGATGATAATAATAACTCTGTTCAATTTATTGCACACTGTGCAGTGATGGGCATCTAAAAAGTCCACATAGGTAGCTAAAACAAAGGATTAAATTGAAACTTCAGCTGGAGAAATCTCCAACTCGGTTGCTGAGGTGAAGGATTAAATTGAAGCCTTAGTGTGGAGGAAACTCCATCTGTAGCTCATTGCTATGAGCTGAATGGCACAGTTGCTAGGGTGAAAACTGTGGTTGAAGCTGGAGGAATTGTTGCATTTTCATTGTAATTTTCGTTGCACTTGCCTATGAATCACATTATTATGAACAGTACTGACGTCAAACGGAAGAACCAAGGACACGGGTGGTTGCTAACGTTGTGAGATTCTCGCTAGTGTTTAGAGAACAACTGGTTCTGAGAGATTAGGATCAGGACCTGCAATTGTAACAGTAAGCAACTGTAACCAAATGGATGAGTGCAGTGTAGCCGTTATGAGTACATGTTGCAATGATTGCTAAGGCATACTAATATTAAAGTGTGTATACTTATTTAAAATGTATGTAGTTCTGTACCTGTCTATTATTTAAAAAACTGTTGTTTTAAACTGTCTATTAATGTTATGTATTGTGATTTTATGTAGTTCTGCCCTTCAGCTGTAATGGTCTATTAATGTCATGTTTTATGTGGACCACAGGAAGGGTAGCTGCAGCGTTGGCTCTAGCTAATGGAGATTCTAATAAAATACCAAATACAGTACTATTTGTGGATCTCATCTTGACAGCTAAAAGATGAAGTGTTTGCAAGTCAAGATAATAATACTCTTGATCTTTAGGTCTGTCTTGTGATTCTTTCCCTCCCTCATTGAAAATGTTTCATTTTGGATTGTAATATCTTATTATGGAATACAAAGACTTCTCCACATTCAATGGGAATTTGAGAAGAATTTCAAAGAATGAACAAAGTACTGTGATGACAAAATGATCTTGTTTCAGAGAGTGGATTATCAACAGTTTTAGAAATGTGAATTTATTCTCCACGGCTTTGATGAAGGGGACTAAGCTGGCGGTGCTCTAGATTTGACGTGAATTCAGATCAACGAACTAGCTGTTGCAGAATGATTACTTTAGATAGAATCTCAATACCATATTTCCCCGCAATAGTTACACATGGAAATGTCAGTGTGTTTCTAAGGGAATGGTACCCCCATGTTTCCCTTAGCATCATCAAACCATCCTTGAACTACAACATCTCTCTCTAAAGAGTAAAACAATGGTTAATGTGGTTGTACTGAGACTCACTGAGAGCTAGAGGAATGGGAATGTCCTGCTGTTTCCCATCCTCTCACACACTGACTTCAAAGCCAAACTGAATTAGCAAAACACAAGGTTATTAACAAAGTGATTAGCTAACTATATAGCTAAGCGTTACGTGTCCCACTTTAGGATTGGACAGAATAGTCTAGTCCAGCAACAGTAAGTGCTGCGGCACAAGTGCAATGTACCTCTACTATCCTGCGTCTAGTAAGTTAAGCCTAAAGGAATCTTACAGAATATCAGAGTATTACATGAAAGCAGGATGACCTTGGCCTCACCTCAATCCACATCACCTCCTTTAGCAGCAAAATCATTAAAAGACAAAAGAATATGATGAGAAATATGATGTTGTCTCACTTTCACTGTAATCTTGCTAAACTAAAAGAACAGGAACACAGAGTAGCCTCGGGCTAGATATATAATCCTGTTGAGGTGTTCTGAATAAGTGCCTGGTGTCTTTAAACACTGTGGTTTCAGGCCCAGCGTGGGACGAATATGCCTTCTGGTGAGACCTGGGGGCACACACCCACCACCGCACAGTGATGCTCTCTGATTGACTCCTCTTGTAGGAGGTAAGTCAGTTAAGAACTAATTCTTATTTACAATGACGGCCTACACCGGCCAAACCCGGACGACACTGGGCCAATTGTGCGCCTACCCTACAGGACTCCCAATCCCGGCCGGTTGTGATATAGCCTGGATTCGAACCAGGGTGTGTGTAGTGACGCCTCTAGCCTTAGACCGCTGCGCCACTCGGGGGCCCCTATGTGTTAAAGGCATCACTACAGACACCCTTGTCTAAGCCCTGTCTAAGATGGGTGGGTGGGGGGGTAGTGTTCTACTAAGCCATATGGAATTGTTTTAAGAAGGTCGTACCAAGGATCATTTTGCTATTTGATTTAGAATTTTAAGACCCATTGAAGTATATAAAAAAAAAAATAGTTGATGAAAAATGTTATTTTGCCTTACTGCAATTTGCCCATACAAACGCATTTAATAACAGATTCACTACATAGAACAACAGATAGTCCCCCCAAAGAATCTAAAGGAAGTTTGTTCTGAAGTGTCTGTCCTATATCTGAGAGATATACTGTAAACTATATTATTTTTATTTTTTTAAAATGTTTTTACATGTATAACCCCTTATTTTTGGCACTAAACAGTCTAAGCCCTGTCTAAACCGGGGTTCTACTAAGCTATATGGAATTGTTTTAAGAAGGTCATACCAAGGATCATTTTTCTATTTGATTTCGAATTTTAAGACCCATTGAAGTATCAAAATGTTAATTTTTTACAAAATTATTTGATGAATAATTTTAATTTAGTCTTACTGCTACTAGCCCATACAAACGAATTGTATAACATATTCACTACATGGAACAACATAGTCCCCCCCAAAAAATGATTAGGTATTAAGATGTAGCCTAAGAGGGAAACCTGGCCAGTGATTGTAGTGTTTACACTGACCTGAGTGTTGTTGAGCAGACTGGAGAATTAACTGAGACTCTCAGTATGACGTTGCAGAAGGAAACTTACCAGCATGACAACACACCAGTTAAGGACTCCTCTGTAGTTTCTGTAACCGCTGGCAGAGCTCAACAGGGACTCCTGCAACCTGTGGCAACTGAGGCATGAAGAGACACGGGATAGTTTGAATACGTGCACACTCATTTACTGTACTGTACTACAGCTATAGTTAACTGATCTGAAAAACACTTCCCAAATGACGTCCGCAACACACCACCGACTTCCCTTCGAGTTTTGTAAAAAAAAAAAAAATGTTTTAAATGTACCCCTTTTTATCCACAATTTGACATACAGCCTATTGGACCAGCATGGGTGACATATAGGCTATGCGAAATGATAAAAGTACAGAATTAATTCTACTCCATTTTCCCTGGCATAAATTCACCCCACTGTAACGACACGTCTGGGTTTTGTTAGTTTATGCCTCACCTCTGTCTATCACTAGGAACATTTATACGTTTCTTCCTTTCTTTTGACGTGGTAGAAGGCAAATCGGACACATTTCGCTTCGTTACAATGTTGCCGCTGTCACCGTGGCCGTTAATACTTTCATTAACCGCTGACCGCCCATTCACTTGTTTCAAAGTAACACCTTTTCCAGTGGATATAGTGGCTCTTCTTTTGCGGATAAGGGCCCCTGTTTCTTCCATGATATCGCCAATCTTCAGAGCTCTAGATTAATTTGACGTTTAGCCTATTTTGCAGGCAGCTATAACACATGCCCACTATTGCCAAACATCACACTGTCAGAGAGAGCAAAGGAAGTTGGGATTGCAAAACGCGATACTGTCAATAACTATATGGATACTGTAGTTGTAGTGGGCAGCAGGCAACAGTTCCGTATTGACTGTATACGTAAGAATGTGGCGTGGTGGAACAGAACCGTGGAGGAGTGGCAAGTCTGACGACACTGGTTGGACTGCTGCCAGTTATGAAGGTGAGGTCTATATTAAGTTAGGACAGATCGCAATTTAATGGAGGGAGGGGTGGTCCAAAATAGGAGAGGGTTGTTCAACTTTTTTGTGTTGCTTTGGGGATCGTTTTTATTGGGCACAGGGGAGGCTAGTATGTTTTCTTTCCTGGTTAATGTTCACACTTCTGTAGGTTTTACTATATAATGTCTTCCATATAGTCAAATGTCCTTATCTGCTTGCATGCGCCTGCCCTATAACAAGGTGCTTTGGTACTTCCCTTATGTGCTATAGGCTTTTCAGTTTTCCGTGTGCTTACTTTTGCTATACAGGTCAGTATAGTCTACACTCTAAACATTAGGGGTTCAACAAGGGTTCTTCTAAGATCCTCAAAGTTCTTTGAAGAACCTTAGGGTTCTTGACACTGAAAAGTGCCCCCAAAGGTTCTTCCAAGAACCCCATATGAGGTGGGGTTCATCAAGGAACCTCCTTAGTTGGTGTGGGTTCTTGCAGGAACCTAACTGCCCAACTGAAACATTTGAATTTGAAAGGACAGCAGGTGCAGACACTTAACTGAAAAATGTAAAGATTTAAGGTAAGCTTGTTCTTTGTATGATCTAAATTGGTATTGTTTTATGATGATACCATCTATCTTTTCATATTTGTGCAAATCATTCGAAAACAGAAAATGGACACAATTCAATGGATATCAATCAACACAGAGGTAAAAATATGTATGCTATAACAATATGTTGAAAGCTAGCTGTTTAGGGTGCAGATGACTGAACTGCTCATGTTTGTGTCTGTAGGTATACAGACAAGGAGGCATACAAAGTATGTCAATTGGTATTGGTATGTTATGCAGACCACATTTACCATCCTCCTCCCTTACGTCTTCAATGAATATCCCATATAAAGGTCTCTACATTATGGACAAGGTATGTGTATGAAAACCATTATCAAAACAGTTTTTTTCATTCCCATTTACCACAAAAAGGTATGAATACTGTCATGTGCATGTTTTGTTAATCATCTGTATCAGGTATTCCCAAACTGGGTATGCACAATGCCGTTGGGGGTACGCCAAATAAAAATGTGATTCACATTAAAAAAATGAATAATAATAATAATAATAATAATAAATGTCTTCTCATTTTAAAACAGTACATTTATATTTTCCAACGGGGCTATACATTTGGGTGAGGTTTTTTCTCGCCTGAGTTGCCTCGTTTCACTGCCAAAAATAAAATTAAACCTTCTAGTGTTCAGCGAAATAACAACACAATGTCAAATACAGGTAGCCTAGACAAATAATTAACATCCAATCACATGAACTGTTATTCTCTCGCGGGAATTCCACTAACGGTCCGTATGTAGCCAAACGTAGCTGCTGCTCATGTTGGTATCTGTACTGAATGCGCAAAAGCTATGACAGGGAAACATAGTGGAATGGTAACGCACATGCAAGCAGTTGTTCCCAACGCCACTTGGGTACACTGCAGCATCCACCGAGAGGCTCTTGTTGCCAAGGGAATGCCTGACAGCTTGAAAGACGTTTTGGACATTACAGTGAAAATGGTTAACTTTGTTAAAGCAAGGCCCCTGAACTCTCAGGTATTTTCTGTACTATGCAATGATATGGGCAGCGACCATGTAACGCTTTTACAACATACAGAAGTGCGCTTGTTATCAAGGGGCAAAGTATTGACAAGTTTTTTTTAATTGAGAGATGAGCTTAAAGTTTTCTTTACTGACATCATTTTTACTTGTCTGACCGCTTGCATGATGACGAGTTTCTCACACGACTGGCCTATCTAGGTGATGTTTTTCTCGCCTGAATGATCTGAATCTAGGATTATAGGGATTCTCGCAACTGTATTCAATGTGCGGGACAAAATTGAGGCTATGATTAAGAAGTTGGAGCTCTTCTCTGTCTGCTTTAACAAGTACAACACACAGGTCTCTCTATCATTGTATGATTTTTTTGTGTGCAAATGAACTCAAGCTTAAGGAGAATGTCAAATGTGGTATAGCGAAGCACCTGAGTGAGCCCTGCCTCCAGTCGACTTACCGATATTTTAACAAGAGAGCCTCATTGAAATTGCAACAAGCGGTTCTGTGAAAATTGAATTGAATCAGAAGCCACTGCCAGATTTCTGGATTGGGTTGCGCTCAGAGTATACTGCCTTGTCAAATAGCTCTGTTAAGACACTGATGCCCACGTTGCAACCACATACCTATGTGAGAGTGGATTCTCGGCCTTCATGCAAACTAAATACAGGCACAGACTGATACAGGCACAGATGATTTAAGACTGAGACTCTCTCCAATACAACCCAACATTGCAGAGTTATGTGCATCCTTTCAAGCACACCCTTCTCATTAACCTGTGGTGAGTTATTCACAATTTTCAATTAACAAATAAAGTTAAGTAAAATGGTTAAATAAAGAGCAAAATTATTCATTATTATTATAGGGGCGGTGCGCAGGGAGACTGGAGGGGGTTCCAGCTCGTGCACCATCTGTGGCCGCAGAGGTCACACTGCTGGTCGGTGCCGGGTTGGTTCCTCTGGGTATCGAGGCAGCAGGCAGGGCGCTCTGGCGTCACCCCAGGTGAGCCGGCACCATTCTCACCCAGAGCCCTCTGTTGCACATATGTTTGTGTCTGTTACTTTTCCTGAATTTCCCCCGCGTTCCCAGCATAAGGCGCTCGTAGATTCAGGCGCGGCTGGGAATTTCATTGATAGAGCATTAGCTCATAATTTAGGGACCCCCCATTGTTCCCGTGGATGTGCCCTTCCCCGTTCACGCCTTAGATAGTCGACCATTAGGGTCAGGGTTTATCAGGGGAGGCCACTGCTCCTTTGGGCATGGTGACGCAGGGGGGTCACAAGGAAAAAAATTGTATTTTCCTTATTGACTCTCCTGCGTTTCCTGTGGTGCTGGGCCTACCCTGGTTAGCTTGTCATAACCCCACTGTTTCTTGGCCACAGAGGGCTCTCATGGGGTAGTCGCGAGAGTGCTCAGGTAGGTGTTTAGGGGTTTCCGTTGGTGCTACTACGGTGGAGAGTCCAGACCAGGTCTCCACCGTGCGCATTCCCCCAGAATATGCCGATTTGGCTCTCGCCTTCTGTAAAAAGAAGGCGACTCAATTACCACCCCATCGACGGGGGGATTGTGCGATAAATCTCTTGGTAGACGCTGCACTTCCCAGGAGTCACGTGTATCCCCTGTCGCAGGAGACAGTGGCTATGGAGACATATGTCTCCGAATCCCTGCGTCAGGGGTACATTCGGTCCTCCACATCACCTGTCTCCTCGAGTTTCTTTTTTGTGAAGAAGGATGGAGGTCTGTGCCCGTGCATTGATTATCGAGGTCTCAATCAAATCACGGTGAGGTACAGTTACCCGCTACCTCTTATCGCCACGGCGATTGAGTGAATGCACGGGGCGTGCTTCTTCACTAAACTGGATCTCAGGAGTGCGTACAACCTGGTGCATATCCGGGAGGGAGATGAGTTCTTCCAACAGGCCGTCTCCTTCCTAAGGCATCACATTTCCACGTCAGGAGTGGAGATGGAGAGTGACTGCATTGCAGCCGTGCGTAATTGGCCGACTCCCACCACGGTGAAGGTGGTGCAGCGGAGGTTTATCCGGGGTTTTGGTCAGGTAGCTGCTCCCATTACCTCACTGCTGAAGGGGAGCCCGGTGCGCTTGCAGTGGTCAGCTGAGGCGGACAGGGCTTTTGGGCACCTGAATGCTCTGTTTACCTCTGCTCCTGTGTTGGCCCATCCGGATCCCTCTTTGGCGTTCATAGTGGAGGTGGACACGTCCGAGGCTGGGATAGGAGCCGTGCTCTCTCAGCGCTCGGGTACGCCACCGAAGCTCCGCCCCTATGATGTGGGGAACCGGGAGCTGTTGGCTGTCGTCAAAGCTTTGAAGGCGTGGAGACATTGACTTGAGGGTTCTAAACACCCTTTTTTCATCTGGACTGACCACCGCAATCTGGAGTACATTCGGGCGGCGAGGAGACTGAATCCTCGCCAGGCAAGGTGGACCATGTTTTTCACCCATTTAGTGTTTACCCTCTCTTACAGACCAGGCTCCCAGAACGTTAAGGCAGACGCAGTTTCCCAGCTGTATGACACAGAGGAGCGGCCCATGGATCCCACTCCCATACTCCCCGCCTCTTGTTTGGTGACGCCGGTAGTATGGGAGCTGGACGCGGACATTGAGCGGGCGTTACGTGCAGAGCCCGCTCCCCCTCAGTGTCCAGCTGGGCATCTGTACGTGCCGTCTGCGATCGGCTGATCTAATGGGTCCACACGTCACCCTCCTCTGGTCATCCTGGGATCGGTCGGATGGTGCGCTGTCTTAGTGGGAAGTACTGGTGGCCCACTTTAGCTAAGGACGTGAGGGTTTATGTTTCCTCCTGCTCAGTGTGCGCCCAGTGCAAGGCTCCTAGACACTTGCCCGTTCCACAACGGCCGTGGTCACACCTGTCGGTGGATTTCCTAATCAATCTTCCACCTTCTCAGGGTAACACTATGATCCTGGTTGTTGTGGATCGTTTCTCTAATTCCTGTCGTCTCTTCCCTTTGCCCGGTCTCCCTACGGCCTTATAAACTGCGGGGGCCCTGTTTACACACGTCTTCCGGCACTACGGGGTGCCTGAGGATATAGTGTCTGATCGGGGTCCCCCAGTTCACGTCAAGGGTCTGGAAGGCGTTCATGGAACGTCTGGGGGTCTCGGTCAGCCTTACCTCAGGTTTTCACCCCCAGGTGGAGAGAGTTAACCAGGATGTGGGTAGGTTTCTGAGGTCTTATTGCCAGGACCGGCCTGGGGAGAGGGCAGCATTCGTGCCCTGGGCAGAGATTGCCCAGAACTCGCTCCGCCACTCCTCCACTAACCTTTCTCCCTTTCAGTGTGTATTGGGGTATCAGCCGGTTCTGGCTCCTTGGCATCAGAGTCAGACCAAAGCTCCTGTGGTGGATGACTGGTTCTGGTGCGCGGAGGAAACATGGGACGCCGCCCACGTCCACCTTCAGCGTGCCGTACTGTGCCAGAAAGTTGGCGCAGACCATCACCGCAGTGAGGCCCCGGTGTTCGCACCGGGGGACAGGGTCTGGTTCTCAACCCGAAACCTGCCCCTCCGCCTGCCCTGCCGGAAGCTTGGTCCGTGGTTTGTGGGGCCGTTTAAAGTCCTGAGGAGAGTGAACGAGGTATGTTATAGGTTACAGCTCCCCCCCCGATTACTGCATTAACCCCTCGTTCCATGTGTCTCTCCTCAGGCCGGTTGTGGCTGGCCCGCTCCAGGAGGCTGAGGTGCGGGAGGTTCCTCCGCCCCCTCTGGACATCGAGGGGCCCCAGCGTACTCTGTTCGATCCATCCTGGATTCGAGACGTCTGGCGAGGGGCCTTCAGTACCTCGTGGACTGGGAGGGGTACGGTCCGGAGGAGAGATGCTGGGTTCCAGTGGAGGACGTGTTAGATCCTTCCCTGCTGCGAGAGTTCCACCGTCTCCATCCGGATCACCCTGCGCCTCGTCCTCTGGGTCGTCCCCGAGGCCGGTGCCGACTCGTGGCTGGAGCCTGCCCGTCAGGGGGGGCACTGTCACGACTTCTGCCGAAGTCGATGCCTCTCCTTGTTCGGCAGTGCTCGGCGGTCGACATCACCGGTCTTCTAGCCATCATTGA
This sequence comes from Salmo trutta, assembly GCF_901001165.1. Taxonomy (NCBI): domain Eukaryota; kingdom Metazoa; phylum Chordata; class Actinopteri; order Salmoniformes; family Salmonidae; genus Salmo; species Salmo trutta. The sequence continues at coordinate 4,244,147 of NC_042993.1, read as the reverse complement.
TCCATTTTTCATTTTCCATAGGTTTTGTCTTGTCTTCCTACACACCTGGTTCCAATCCCATTCATTACATGTTGTGTATTTAACCCTCTGTTTCCCCTCATGTCCTTGTCAGAGATTGTTTTATTTGTATGCTTGTGTAGTATGGATAGGTGCGCGACAGGTTCTTGTACCCACGTTTATTTTATTATGTACTTTGGTTTTGGAGTTTTGTTAAACGTTATTAAACTACTCCATTTATACCAAGTTCGAATCTCCTGCGCCTGACTTCCCTGCCACCTACACACACGACATTACATCAAAAGTTATTTGAGTATCCATAAAAAAAAGAACTTATAGGGGTTCCCCGACAGTTTCAATTTGAAGAACCCCTAAAGGATACTCCAGGAACCTTTTATGTTTAGAGTTTACCAGTCTAATGTGTTTCCTGCTGTCTCTACACCATTCATAGTGGCAATAGTTGTAGGTTGATGTTTGTCCAGATCTGCAATAGGCTAACTAGCAATAATACCACATATAGAAGCATTCAACTGCAACAATGTTCAATATGACTCCACAAGAGCAAATAAGAATAGGTGATAGGCAGCGGACAGGCCATGTGCATCATTACACATGAAAGAACAGTGAAGACATAACATGCAGCTCAAAAACCTCCCCTATTGATCTTGTTTAGGGACAATACAGTTATCCTACCTAGATTATAGTACCGTACAACACCACAATGCAATGAAAAAGTGCATTATTATCAACTTAACACGTGCTCTGCCTCCTCCAGAAGGGTCATATTCCTTGGGCACCTAGAATATAATGCTTCAATATCGCCTAAATATTCATAGTTTAACTTTTAAAATATATGACCTTTTATACAGTATGTGGCATAAACACCAGTCACAATGTTTTAATCTGATACGGCTACTTCAACAGTCTCCTGTAGGTACGCGCACCTTCATCCAAAATATAATTCCAGCATCCTCAAAATGACTTGACATTAATGTTGAGGACAGGCGTTCCGCTAGCCTAGCCAACATCCAATGGAACAGCTCAGCGCGAAGTACAACACCTAAAGAATCTAATAATTTCAATTTCTCAAACATACGACTATTTTACACCATTTTAAAGATACACTTCTCCTTAATCCAACCACATTGTCCGATTTCAAAAAGGCTTTACAGCGAAAGCAAAACATTAAATTATGTTAGGAGAGTACATAGACAAAAATAACCACACAGCCACCAAAAACTTCCGGTGAATTTACTAAAATACTCATCATAATCGTTGACAAAATACATAACAATTATTTTAAGAATTATAGATACAGTACTCCTTTATGCAACCGCTGTGTCAGATTTTAAAATTGCTTTACGGAGAAAGCACATCTTTCAATATTCTGAGTACATAGCTCGCCATCACAGCAAGCTATACAGACACCCGCCAAGTTCGGGGTCACCTAAACTCAGAATTAGTATTATAAATATTCTCTTACCTTTGCTGATCTTCATCAGAATGCACTCCCAGGACTGCTACTTCCAGAAGAAATGTTGTTTTTGTTCGAAATAATCCATATTTATGTCCAAATACCTCCGTTTTGTTCGTGCGTACAGAGCACTATCCAAAGGCATAACGCGCGAGCGCGGAACCAGAGACAAAAAGTCAAAATGTTCCATTACCGTACTTAGAAGCATGTCAAACTGTGTTTAAAATAAATCTTTATGGTATTTTTTACGTAAAAATGCGATAATATTCCAACTGGACAATAGCATATTCATTCAAGAAGAAAAAGAAGGAATGGCGCGCTCGCGGGACCGCGCATATCCAATCCCTTTGTCCCCAGGCAGTCCACTCAGTGACTGAGCTACTATACTCTGCCCAGTGACAGGAGAATGCTGAAAGAACTTTCTGAAGGCTGTTGACAGCCAATGGAAGCCTTAGGAAGTGCAACGTGATCCCACAGACACTGTAGTTTCGATAGAAAAAAAAAAATTCTCAGACTTTCCACTTCCTGGTTGGATTTTTCTCAGGTGTTTGCCTGCCATATGAGTTCTGTTATACTCACAGACACCATTCAAACAGTTTTAGAAGGTTTTAAAGTGTTTTCTATCCAAATCTACTAATAATATGCATATTCTAGTTTCTGGGCAAGAGTAGTAACCAGTTTAATTTGGGAACGTTTTTCATCCGGCCGTGAAAATACTGCCCCCTATCCCAAACAGGATGTATTAACCAGGTTTCCATCCAACATTTGTAATGCGAGTAAAGAAGCCTACATGTTGGATGAAAAATTTAATGACATCATTGGCAGCATGCAGTTTATTAGGCTACAGATGAAATAAGTTATTATGAACTTCACAGGGTGGTGAAAGTGCACAGGTTGATGGAGGGTATTATTCTGGTGACATGATGATCGATGCTTGACATTTGACATATACAAATAATCTTGCGCTTTTGTCCATAATAATCTCATCATGTAGTAGACTATACCCGCACTGTATCTGCAAGCTGTTGGCTAGTGTGCACGTGACAATACCAGAGGGGGCACATTCACTATACTTACGCAACATTTTTACACATTCCTTAGTGACAAAACCATCAGTAGGCCTAGAGTTGAAAATGCATGGAAATCCATTGAATTTGTATTTTTTATAAGGTACATGGGAATTTAACCTGAAAAGTTATTTTTATGTGCAGTAGGTATTTACGCACATTTGCCACAAGTAAATTTAGTGGAAACCCAACTCTGATGGGAAAATGTGCAAGGGTTTCCATTAGCCGGAAATTGCTGCTTTTGTCTGATAATTTTTTTTAAAGCCAATCAATTAAATTGTAGAGGGCCAAATTGTCCAGGAGAGGCTGTCTATCATACCCTTCACCCCAAATTTGCGCTTCAGCACCATTCTCTCATGTGAGCCTGCTGGTTAGGAGAGAGAGAGAGAGAGAGAGAGAGAGAGAGAGCGAGAGAGAGAGAGGAGCCTTGTCCTAGGCCACTGTTGACTGTGAAGATGGAGGCCTTTTTCATTGAAGTAAAACTAAAGTTAGAGGAAAAAGAGTATGCCTATAGTGAAAAGCCTCCAAAGTGAATTTAATATACAATGTATTCTACAATGTAGAAAATAGTAAAAGTAAAGAAAAACTCTTGAATGAGTAGGTGTGTCCAAACTTTTGACTGGTACTGTAAGTTTTAATATTGTAGCGAAAGATGAGAAGAACGTTGCCACGCCAAATGCAGGCTACTGTGCAACGCCCTATTCAGGTAGGATGCAATTTTGGAACATTTGTTTTCAATCACTATTTGTTTTATCATCTGTTACGTGTTACGTTTTTCTTGTTCCCCATTTTCCCCTGTTAGTGTGTTTGTGTCCTGGGCATTACAGGTGTACCGAGTTGTGGCTAACGATGGTGGGCGTGGCTGTAGCTGATTACAGAGAGGATATCTGTTTGCCGTGTGAGAAGAGAAGAAGAGAGGGGGAGAGAGAGAGGACACTTGTTTTTTGTTTGATTATTTGTGTTAATTTCTTTGTTTGTTTCAGCCTGTCCTCCTGAGGCGCTCCACCCTACCTAGGTCCTGGAGAAGGGAAAAGGTAGATCTGCCCATGGGTGTACATTCTCACGTAGATAACCCATTGTTTTATACACTAGGTTAGCCGGGCGGGTGACACCCTTGTATTTTTTCTTGGAACCAGGTAGGACAGTGGGTTAGGGTTTAGAGTGTGTTAGGAAGGATTAGGTGTGTAGAAGAGGAGGGACCTTTTGTTTATTTTCATTACTTGGACCCCGATCCCAAACATTCCCTTCTCTTACCTTTTCTTGTTGTGGTTGTTTTGTTTCTTACTGATTATTTATGGGTGTGTTATATTGTTTATTTAACTAATTCACTAAACATCCCCTGAGGGTTAAAATTGAGTTCTGGTCTGATTTATTTATCGCTCATTGCACCCCACATTTCTTCCCCTTTCATCTATATTACCTGGTGTGTTTAGGCCCAGGCATTTACATCTCCTCCTCAGACGAACTACACCCGAGGGGAGAACGTAAGATCATCATTATTATTATTGTGTATCATTGTAAGCCTATTTATTAATCGAAACCCGTTTTTAAAAAACCAACAGTTTTGTTTAATTCTGTTGAGACATTTTCATTGGCTAAATTAAATTCCATCTGTCTTTTTAACTGTGCTCCATATTTAGATGAAGATGGGTTATAAGTAGGTCTGTTGTAAAATACCTAACATTAGCCTATTGTTGTCATTTGTTGGGTACTGTAGACACTTACTGTCACATTCGTCGTAAGGATGGAACCAAGGCGCAGCGGGAATGTGAATACTCATCTTCTTTATTATGAAAACCCAAATAAACACTTGAACAAAACAACGACGAGAAAACAGTCCTGTGAGGCTCACAGCTACACACGGAACAACTACCCACAAAAACCCATGAAAAAACACCCCTACTAAATAGGACCTTCAATTAGAGGCAACGAGGAACAGCTGCCTCCAATTGAAGGTCAACCCAATAAACTAAACATAGAAATATACTAACAGAACATTAACCAAAAAACCCCGAAACACATAAAACAAACAACCCCTTTTACTGGTCAGGACGTGACACTTACCTTTGTTGATAATTGCTGCAATAGAGCCTGTTCAAAACTTTTTTTTGTTTTATTTCATTCTGTTGAGCCAATTTTCTTTGGCCAAATTAAGCCAATGTTCTTGTTATAACAATTTCTCAAAATCACTCAACCTTCAAGAAAAATCTAATGAATATCAATATTCAGGTGGTTTATGCCTACTAGTTGAAGATCCTTGACATTATCTTACTTATGGACAGAATATGATGTGTTTATGAGTTGTGAGTCCCCCTTCCATCTCTGTCTAGCATGTGCACAATACTAACATGTCAAAAATTATATTTGATTCCTGGAGAACTTAATATCCAATGCTTATCTGTATGACCTATCAAAACGGTCCATGAATGGTTGCAAAAATATATAGCCTCATATAATTCATTTTCAAAGATAAAAGTAGGCATAAAGCCTTCAGGTAAAGCCTTCATGTGCATTCCTCTGCCCAAGAGTTGCTGACTCATGCCAGATCTTACAAATAGGTGTTTTATGTAGGCTATCAGCTAACCACCTCAAATGTTATAGCAATCTGTCAGTCGATGACACATTCGATGACGTGGTACTGTAACAGCTGTCTTCAGAAATGGACCAAAATGCGGCGGAGTTAGTGTTCAACATAATTTAATTCAACGGAACACTATGCAATAACAAAAACAAAACTGACAGCCAACACAGTCCTGTCATGTGCAACCACGTGCAGTGCAAAAACAACTACCCACAACCCCAAAGAAAAACACACACTACTATATAGGACTCCCAATCAAAGGCAACTCAACACACCTGCCTTCAATTGGGAGTCCAATCACCCACACAACATTTAACACACACAAACCCCCTGCCACATCCTGACCAAAACTAACCCAATTACGCCCTTTGCTGGTCAGGACGTGACAGTACCCCCCCCTCAAGGTGCAGACCCCGGAATGCACCTAAAAGAAAAAACAAACCCCCAAACAACAAAAAATTTCCCCCTAAACAATAAGGGAGGGAAGGGAGGGTGGCTGCCGTCAACGACGGCACTGTGCTACACCCTCCCTCCCCAACCCACCTATCCTGGAGGTGGCTCAGGTGCAGGACGTGGACCTCGCTCCACCTTCGGCGTCGCCCACTTCGGTGGCGCCGATAGCTGCGCCGGGCAGACGGGCCACTCGGGCTGACCCTGGCAGACGGACCACTCTGGCTGGGCCGGAAGACATGCGAGCCACTCGGGCTGGACCGGAGGACAGGCGGGCCACTCGGGCTGGGCCGGAGGACAGGCGGGCCACTCGGGCTGGGCCGGAGGACAGGCGGGCCACTCGGGCTGGGCCGGAGGACAGGCGGGCCACTCGGGCTGGGCCGGAGGACAGGCGGGCCACTCGGGCTGGGCCGGAGGACAGGAGGGCCACTCGGGCTGAGCCGGAGGACAGGAGGGCCACTCGGGCTGGGCCGGAGGACAGGCGGGGCACCCTGGCAGATCTGGGCAGACGGGCCACTCTAACTGATCCGGGAAGTCGGGCCACTCTGGCAGCTCCGGGCAGTCGGGCCACTCTGGCAGACCCGGGCAGTCGGGCCACTCTGGCAGACCCGGGCAGTCAGGCCACTCTGGCAGCTCCGGGCAGTCGGGCCACTCTGGCAGCTCCGGGCAGTCGGGCCACTGGCAGCGTCGGGCCACTCTGGCAATTATTGGGGCTGCCTCTCGGGTTCCCTTAGCTCCATTAACTTGTCCTCCCAGGTCCATCCTTCCTCCTCGTTTGTCCGCTTCTTGGTCCTTTGGTGGTGGGTAGTTCTGTAACAGCTGTCTTCAGAAATGGACCAAAATGCGGCGGAGTTAGTGTTCAACATAATTTAATTCAACGGAACACTATGCAATAACAAAAACAAGAAAACTGACAGCCAACACAGTCCTGTCATGTGCAACCACTGTGACAAGAACAGTTTTGCAGGCACACAACACGCAGTGCAAAAACAACTACCCACAACCCCAAAGAAAAACACACACTACTATATAGGACTCCCAATCAAAGGCAACTCAACACACCTGCCTTCAATTGGGAGTCCAATCACCCACACAACATTTAACACACACAAACCCCCTGCCACATCCTGACCAAAACTAACACAATTACGCCCTCTGCTGGTCAGGACGTGACAGGTACGCACCCATTGGTTGATGCATGTATTGTCTGAGCAGGGGAGCGCGACCAGAATGAAGGGAGGGTTTGGTTACCGATTGTAAAATGAAGGAGGCTTATATATTTCAAAATTATCTACGGATTCAAAGACCAATCACAAAGGGAATAAAAAACTAAACACATCATTCGTTAATAAGTAGACTACATTTTTTCAACTCAATTTACAGATCACATTAAGTTGTGTTTAGTTTTCAAACTGTGATTGGTCCCTGAAACCTAAGAGGACATTTTGAAAGATATACAATCCTCCTTCATGGTTTTCTTTCTGTAGAGATTATTAACTAAAGGGCTGAAACGAGTTGGCTTTACCTTTAGCAGTAAAGAAGAAGCACTTTTGTTAACTTCTACTGTTCTCCAAGAGTTGCTGATTTTTCTCTTCAGGAGTTTATGTCAGGTAACAGTTCATTGCAGTGGGCTAAATCAACAGTTCCAGATGTAATTGTCAATCAACTGAATCGATTTTCTATAATCAGCCCTTTCTACTGGCAAGAGTAATGAGTTAGGAATGAATTACCTTGAATATACTAGGCCTACTTTTAATATGTAGCCTACATGGAACCATTGTACCCTCTCACAGTAGGCCTGGCTAAACCATCTGATTAGTAGACTACTGCACCTGCTGCTCATGGTGACAGTTTGGGCTTCCATAGCTCTGGTCCACGGCATTAGTGTAGGAACGTAAACGCGCACAAACGCCCTGGACAAGAGCTAGATCTGCCTCCTCATCAGAGCAGACTCTACAAGACCTAATGCTATTCTTATTGTGTATGCCTCATCAACTGCCAATGTGTTGTAATAGCTATTAGATATGCCCATGCATGTCCAACCTACATCACAATGGAGGCTGCTGAGGGCAGGACGGCTCACAATAATGGCTGGAACGGAGCGAATAGGGTGGCATCAAACACATGGAAACCATATGTTTGATGTATTTGATACCATTCCACTGATTCCACTCCAGCCATTACAATGAGGCCGTCCTCCCCGATTAAGGTGCCACCAACCTCCTGTGCTACATCAGTGTGTTAGTGGAAAAGACAGACAGAGAATAAAATGCAGTTTCCTCACTTGACATGATCATGTATTCAATCCATTGATTTGATTGATATTGACACTGTAACCTTTTAGAAGAGGTGAGTCAGACAGGTTAGCACCATTGCATGCAGCTCTTTCAACCTCCCTGTATGAAGAAGTTATTTTTGATATAGCGGGGCGTTTACATTTAGAGAATAAGAGATTTTTCAATCAATTATTCATTTTCTTTCAGTATTCAACAGCAGAGACGGATTTACACACCTCTGTCTGGTCTTAGTGTTATGAACAACAGTTGATGTGACCACAACATTTTGTGTTGCTCCATTCTGTCTGGTCTTAGTGTCATGAACAACAGTTGATGTGACCACAACATTTTGTGTTGCTCCCTTCTGTCTGGTCTTAGTGTTATGAACAACAGTTGATGTGACCACAACATTTTGTGTTGCTCCCTTCTGTCTGGTCTTAGTGTCATGAACAACAGTTGATGTGACCACAACATTTTGTGTTGCTCCCTTCTATCTGGTCTTAGTGTCATGAACAACAGTTGATGTGACCACAACATTTTGTGTTGCTCCCTTCTGTCTGGTCTTAGTGTCATGAACAACAGTTGATGTGACCACAACATTTTGTGTTGCTCCCTTCTGTCTGGTCTTAGTGTCATGAACAACAGTTGATGTGACCACAACATTTCGTGTTGCTCCCTTCTGTCTGGTCTTAGTGTCATGAACAACAGTTGATGTGACCACAACATTTTGTGTTGCTCCCTTCTGTCTGGTCTTAGTGTCATGAACAACAGTTGATGTGACCACAACATTTTGTGTTGCTCCCTTCTGTCTGGTCTTAGTGTCATGAACAACAGTTGATGTGACCACAACATTTTGTGTTGCTCCCTTCTGTCTGGTCTTAGTGTCATGAACAACAGTTGATGTGACCACAACATTTTGTGTTGCTCCCTTCTGTCTGGTCTTAGTGTCATGAACAACAGTTGATGTGACCACAACATTTTGTGTTGCTCCCTTCTGTCTGGTCTTAGTGTCATGAACAACAGTTGATGTGACCACAACATTTCGTGTTGCTCCCTTCTGTCTGGTCTTAGTGTCATGAACAACAGTTGATGTGACCACAACATTTTGTGTTGTTCCCTTCTGTCTGGTCTTAGTGTTATGAACAACAGTTCCTCCCTTTCCCCATCTGTCAGTAGAATTCCACGTGTCGTCTTGGCCTGCTGACGTTTTCTTCAAGAACAGGCAAAAGAGATTCATTCAGTATTTTACAATTGAAAGGGGGTTGTTTTTTTATGCTTTGCTTGGACTGCTTAAGCTGCACCTCATCTTGCATCGAAGGCGGTGTGTCTGTCAAACAGTGTAGGCACTAGGCACTGTGCCTGGGGTTGTGTTTACAAGGTGGCAAGGACAGTGTTGAAGTATGGGGTGCGGTGAGAGTTTGTCCTTGCGGTTGTAATGAAGTTGTTGGGGGGAAATTACTCATTCTAACATAGGAGAAAGACACAGGGTCCTTAATCAAGAAGATGCCACATTTATTCAGAATCATTAGTGACCAAAAGCTAGTTTATCTCAGTAGAGATCCCGGCAGACTGATATAGGCATCACAAGTGGCATGGTGTCAGCACTTCCACAGTTCAGTCAAGGACTCCTCTGCTCTGCTACACTCTTTCTTCTCAGACAGGCAGGCAGGGCAGACAGAGAGAGGTGCAACCTGGGAAACCTGCTTTGTGTAGTAAGTTTAAATAGAGCTGTCTCTTATCCAATGCAGCCCAGCAAGACCCTTCAGAAAAAAGGACGAGTGGTGCTCTCTCTCGCCCTCCCACCTGATTACATAATCTGTTTACAATAGATTTCTTACTTCATCAAAATATTGCTTCATCTTAGTGTTTTGTTGATCTAATTAGTAGTTGTTGACAGTGTTTGAAAATACATGCACTGATTTAGCTGTTCCACTATTATAGATGGCTGTCTGGTTGACTGTCTGAGTTGACCTATAGCTGGCTGGTTGACTGTCTTAGTATTATAGATGGCTGTCTGGTTGACTGTCTGAGTTTACCTATAGCTGGCTGGTTGACTGTCTTAGTATTATATGGCTGTCTGGTTGACTGTCTGAGTTGACCTATAGCTGTCTGGTTGACTGTCTGAGTTGACCTATAGCTGGCTGTTTGACTGTCTTAGTATTATAGATGGCTGTCTGGTTGACTGTCTGAGTTTACCTATAGCTGGCTGTTTGACTGTCTTAATATTATAGATGGCTGTCTGGTTGACTGTCTGAGTTGACCTATAGCTGGCTGTTTGACTGTTTTAGTATTATAGATAGCTGGCTAGTGGACTGCCTTAGTTGCCAGCGTCTTTCATTCTGTGTGGTGAATAACAGTTGTGTTTCATCATGGTCATGTGCTATGGTACAGTACACCTGTGACTGCCTGGGCAAATTATTTTTCTCTTCAGGGCAGTTTATTACGTCTGAGGAGGTTCCACTCAGCAAAGTGGTCAGACAAATGAGAATGCAACAGCCAATTTTCTGCCTCCTAAAATAGGGCAAGTTCCAAAACATTTCAAAGGGCACACTCACTGGCAATGGTCTTTGTATCTCAAGCAGACCGTATTTGATGTTCTGCCCTGAGGAAATGTCTTCTATTCCTTTATGTGCTGTCTCCTCTAATGATGTTGTTGACCGGACTATCCACGCTATAGTAAAGCTGACTGTTTGGCCAGACAGAATGAGATGGGGACTGGGAACCATCTACGCTATAGTAAAGCTGACTGTTTGGCCAGACAGAATGAGATGGGGACTGGGGAACCATCCACACTATAGTAAAGCTGACTGTGTGGCCAGACAGAATGAGATGGGGACTGGGGAACGATCCACACTATAGTAAAGCTGACCCTTTGGCCAGACAGAAAGAGATGGGGACTGGGGAACCATCCACGCTATAGTAAAGCTGACTGTTTGGCCAGACAGAAAGAGATGGGGACTGGGGAACCATCCACACTATAGTAAAGCTGACTGTTTGGCCAGACAGAATGAGATGGGGACTGGGAACCATCCACACTATAGTAAAGCTGACTGTTTGGCCAGACAGAATGAGATGGGGACTGGGAACCATCCACACTATAGTAAAGCTGACTGTTTGGCCAGACAGAAAGAGATGGGGACTGGGGAACCAACCACACTATAATAAAGCTGACTGTTTGGCCAGACAGAAAGAGATGGGGACTGGGAACCATCCACACTATAGTAAAGCTGACTGTTTGGCCAGACAGAATGAGATGGGGAGGGGGGACCCTTCCACAGTACAATTCGATCTTAGTCCGGTATTGACACTTTTTGTCACGGCCGTCGTAGTGGTTGGACCAAAATGCAACGGGTATGTGAATGCTCATATTTACTTTATTTGAACACTACACAAAACAAGAAAAAATGAACGACAGCTAAACAGTTTTGCAGGCTAACCACAGCAGTGCAAAAACAACTTCCCACAAAAGACAGGTGGAAAAAGGGCTACCTAAGTATGGCTCCCAATCAGCAACAACGATGTACAGCTGTCCCTGATTGAGAGCCATACCAGGCCAACACAAAGAAATACACAACATAGAAATAGAAATACAAAACATAGAACAATACCCAAAACCCTGACAACACAAAACAAACACACCCTGCCACGCCCTGACCAAACTACAATAACAAATAACCCCTTATACTGGTCAGGACGTGACAGTACTCCCCCCCAAAGGTGCTGACCCCGGATGCACCTGAAACAAAACTAACAAAACAATAACCCACAACAACAAAAATCCCAAAACTACAGGGGAGGGAAGGGAGGGTGGCCACCGTCACCGACGGTTCTTGTGCAACACCCCCCCTTCCCCAATCCTCCTACCATGGAGGTGGCTCAGGCTCCGGCCTTAGTCCCCAACCTAACCACTGGAGACCTCGGGCTGAGGCGCGTTGCTGGAGACCTCGGGCTGATGTGCGTCTCTGGACGCTCCGGACTGGAGGGCAACTCTGGAAGCTCCGGACTGGAGGGCGACTCAGGCTGCGCCAGTTCCGGACTGTAGGGTGACTCTGGCTGCGTCGGTTCCGGACTGTAGGGTGACTCTGGCTGCGTCGGTTCCGGACTGTAGGGTGACTCTGGCTGCGCCGGTTCCGGACTGTAGGGCGACTCTGGCTGCGCCGGTTCCGGACTGTAGGGCAACTCTGGCTGCGCCGGTTCCGGACTGTAGGCCGTCTCTGCAAGCTCCGGACTGTGGGCCGTCTCTGCAGGCTCCGGACTGTGGGCCGTCTCTGCAGGCTCCGGACTGTGGGCCGTCTCTGTCGGTTCCGGACTGTAGGACGTCGCCGGAAGCACTGGACGGGGAACTGTTGCCGGAAGCTCTAGACGGGGCACTGTCGCCGGAAGCTCTGGACGGGGAACTGTCGTCGGAAGCTCTGGACGGGGACTGCGCACTGAAGGCCTGATGCGTGGGGCTGGCTTTGGAGGCGCCATACTTTTTTCACGCACCAGAGGGCTAGTGCGAGGAGCAGGAACAGGACGTACTGGACTGGGCTGCACTGGAGGCCTGGTGCGTGATGCTGGCTTTGGAGGCACCAGACTAGGGACACGCACCTCAGGGCTAGTGCGAGTAGCAGGAACTGGATACACCGGGTCTTGAACACACACTGGAGGTCTGGAGCGCACAGCCTGCACAACCCGTCCTGGCTCGATTGTCAGCGTAGCCCTGCACGGGCAGAGTGCTGGCACAGGGCGAACTGGGCTGTGCTGAGAGCCGATGGCTGCCGTGCGTAGAGCAGGCACAGGGTAGCCTGGACCCAGGAGACGCACTGGTGGCCAGATGTATTGTGCCGGCGCACTTCTCCCAGGCTGGATGCCCACTCTAGCACGGCACTTACGGGGGGCTGGTATCGCTCGACCCGGACTGTGCGTGCGTATGGGTGAGATTGTGCGCACTTCCGCATAGACCGGTGCTCTTCTCCCCACCAAACGCTCCCCATAATAAGCACGGGGAGTTGGCTCAGGTCTATTGCCTGACCTAGCCACACTCCCCGTGTGCCCCCCCAAAACATTTTTTGGGGGGCTGCCTCTCACACTTTCCAATCGGCATGTATAATGCCTCGTAACGGCGCCACTCCGCCTTGGCTGCCTCCAGCTCCTCCTTAGAGCGTCGGTATTCCCCAGCCTGGTGCCATGGTCCTGCTCCGTCCAAAATGTCTTCCCATGTCCATGACTCTAGATAGCTCTGCTGCTCCTTCCTCCGCTGCTTGGTCCGTTGTTGGTAGGAAGTTCTGTCACGTTCGGGACCAAGGCGCAGCGGGAATGTGTAAACTCATATTTACTTAATTTGAACACTACACAAAACAAGAAAAAATGAACGACAGCTAAACAGTTTTGCAGGCTAACCACATCAGTGCAAAAACAACTTCCCACAAAAGACAGGTGGAAAAAGGGCTACCTAAGTATGGCTCCCAATCAGCAACAACGATGTACAGCTGTCCCTGATTGAGAGCCATACCTGGCCAACACAAAGAAATACACAACATAGAAAGAACATAGAAATACAAAACATAGAACAATACCCCAAAACCCCGACAACACAAAACAAACACACCCCTGCCACACCCTGACCAAACTACAATAACAAATAACCCCTTATACTGGTCAGGACGTGACACTTTTGCTCCGTGAAAGCGGCAGCTCTACCCTTTAGCTCAGTACGGATGTTGCCTGTAATCCATGGCTTCTGGTTGGGGTATGTACGTATGGTCACTGTGGGGACGACGTCATCGATGCACTTATTGATGAAGCCAGTGACTGATGTGGTGTACTCCTCAATGCCATTGGAAGAATCCCGGAACATATTCCAGTCTGTGCTACCAAAACAGTCCTGTAGCTTAGCATCTGCCTCATCTGACCACTTTTTATTGACTTGAGTCACTGCTGCTTCCTGCTTTAATTTAGCTTGTAAGCAGGAATCAGGAGGTTATAATTATAGTCAGATTTGCCAAATGGAGGGCAAGGGAGAGCTTTTTACGCGTCTCTGTGTGTGTAGTAAAGGTGGTCTAGAGTTTCTTTCTGTTTTTTTTTTCTTTCTGTTTTTTCCCACTTTAGTAAAGCTGACTGTTTGGCCAGACAGAAAGAGATGAGGACTGGGGAACTATCCACACTACAGTAAAGCTGACTGTTTGGCCAGACAGAAAGAGATGGGGACTGGGAACCATCCACACTATAGTAAAGCTGACTGTTTGGCCAGACATAATGACTGGGGAACCATCCACACTATAGTAAAGCTGACTGTTTGGCCAAACAGAAAGAGATGGGGACTGGGGAACCATCCACACTATAATAAAGCTGACTGTTTGGCCAGACAGAATGAGATGAGGACTGGGAACCATCCACACTATAGTAAAGCTGACTGTTTGGCCAGACAGAATGAGATGAGGACTGGGGAACCATCCACACTATAGTAAAGCTGACTGTTTGGCCAGACAGAATGAGATGAGGACTGGGGAACTATCCACACTATAGTAAAGCTGACTGTTTGGCCAGACAGAATGAGATGGCGACTGGGGAACTATCCATGCTATAGTAAAGCTGACTGTTTGGCCAGACAGAATGAGATGGGGAGGGGGAACTATCCACACTATAGTAAAGCTGACTGTTTGGCCAGACAGAATGAGATGGCGACTGGGGAACTATCCACGCTATAGTAAAGCTGACTGTTTGGCCAGACAGAATGAGATGGGGACTGGGTAACTATCCACGCTATAGTAAAGCTGACTGTTTGGCCAGACAGAAAGAGATGAGGACTGGGTAACTATCCACGCTATAGTAAAGCTGACTGTTTGGCCAGACAGAATGAGATGGGGACTGGGAACCATACACACTATATTAAAGCTGACTGTTTGGCCAGACAGAATGGCGTGGGGACTGGGGAAACATCAACACTACAGTAAAGCTGACTGTAGGCCTACTGTCACGCTTGTCGTTGGAAATGGAGGACCAAAACGCAGCAGGGACATGTATACTCATCTTCTTTATTTATGGGAAAAGAAGGGAAAAACCAAACAAACACGTATACAAAAATAACAAAACGATGAACGACAAAATAACAGCCTTGAAGGCAACACAGCAATCCAAGGACAATCTCCCACAAATGCACAGACAAACACACCCAACTAATATAGGACTTCCAATCAAAGGCAACACCAAACAGCTGCCTTCAATTGGAAGTCCACCCCAATTAACCCAACATAGAAACACACTCACTAGACTACACATAGAAATACATAAACATAGACCACACTTAAAAACCCTGAAATAATAAATCAAACGCCCTCCTAACTAACACACCACCCTGAACCACATAAAACAAATACCCTCTGCCACGTCCTGACCAAACTACAATAACAATTAACCCTTATACTGGCCAGGACGTGACACCTACAGTATATGCTGGGTTTATAACATAGTGTGGTTCGAGCCTTATACTAGGAATTAGGTTTGAGGAGTTGATGAAGTAACTCAGTTCAACTCAGCAAAGCAAGTACAATGAAAGTGGCTCACAGAACAAATCTTTCAGATCTAACCTTATCTGGGGCAGGCTAACTCAGTGCTAACTCCATTATCCTGACTGGAGTGGCTGCAGTTCCGGATTGTCTGGAACCCGACTTGCCATATTTATTGATTCGGAGATTTCTGCGCATGAGCAGTATTTAGTATTTTTTTTGTAGCTGCTGCCCAGTTGGCTTCTGCTCAGTGCTCCCACTGCTCTGCTGACGCTTCCCCCTCGTTGACATGGAGGAGGAAACTTCATGTTGTACACTAAAGACATGTTCAAACTATGCATTCCATGTCTCAATCGCGATTTCATGTTCTTTTTTCAGGAGGGGTGGTAGGCTACATGTGGCTATGTTGTACACAAAAGACATGATAACATATTCGTAAAAAAACGTGTCTATTGTAACAGTATATTTAGGAAAGCATATCAAACACAAGCAAGACACATCCAGGCAGTTTTTCCCCCAGCAACTCTCACTACGATATGGCAGCATAATAACTATGAAGGTTATTGTCACAAATAGTAGGCAGCCTAAAGCAGTAGTTCACAAACGACATAAGTAATAATAGCACGCCGGGCAATGCAAAACGAACTCGCCCACTGGCAGACTGGTTACTGGTCCGGATACACATTCTCGGGCTGTATTATAATACAATAAGGACAGCACTGCTAAACGCCTATTTCAAGCCATAGCCTACTGAACTTGCAAGATAACTATTATTTTATTTTGATTTCTGCACAAATGAAACTGTGGCACTGACATGCCCATGGATTGTTGTTTCAGCATTGTCTGAATGAAGAGTTCGACCAGCCATGTGTGACTTGCACGCGCAGATATAAGCCTGCTAGAGTTAGCGGCAGGTGGACCAGAAATATCTACTGTCATAGTACAGAGGAAGCCTGAGCTGGAATGTGAAGCTAAATGAAGCTGAGTAGATCTAGCTTGATTCTCAGTATACCCCTCAGGTCACAGTCTTTGACCAAATGTATTTACATTTTTCATCTCCAGCAGACCAGCAGTGTCTGAATAAACCTCCCTTAACAATTGCTCACCCATGGCACTTCGATATTTGCAACCCAACACACACTTTAATGTACAGTGCACTCGAACCAAGTTTTCAAACTGGATCCATTCTAAGCTCTTCAACAACAAATTCAAGTTTGTCCCTAACGAAAATAACATTGTTGTAAGATGCAGCTGTAACCACTGTATGTCCATTGAGAATTCATTCAGTTTTCACAAATAAACACTGCAAGTTCTCTTCCCACCATTTCTTTATGTTTATATGGGTGAAGAGTAAGGCAAGCATTCTCATAATCAAGGCATTTCCCTTCCATTTTCCAGCACCAGAATAAGTCAGTGAGAAATGAATTAACAGAATAAATAAGTTTCTGCAATTATATTGCACTCTTTATCCAATTAACAGTATGTAAACAATTATAATGATCAGTTATTCTTGTTCAAAAGCTACTTTTAAGTATTTTCCCAGTAAATTCCATGTAATTCCTCCTAATAATAATTGTTCATATTTAGCTGTTCTGTTCATACTCCTTTCACTTATGGATAAAAATTAACTCCCCTTGTTAAGTGTTTAAATCTGGAGCTAAATCACAATGGAAACTATTACTTGGAATGATCACCTTAAACTTAACTGTTGCAGAGATGGTACATTGGACACACTAATAATCAATGTAGGTTAAAACAGGTGTCTTCTAGGCCAATAAGATCAGTACAATGCATTAATTACATGTATTTACATAATTAACATCAATGAGAAACTGGCCAGGATTAGAATGCTATTTATTTCTTGTTGCTGTTCATTAAGAAATTCAAGGCTTTATTGCATACCTGTTAATTAAGCAACTAGAATGAATTCACTGGAGGGATTTGTTCCACTCTTTTTTTCCCCCTCTGTTTTTTGAGTGGAGGACTTGTGCTATTTGTGCAAGATTAGTTTAAGTGTCTCCTTTCTTCTGTCTCTCCTCCCTTAGATCGTGTCTGGAGACCAAACGGAAGGAGGGGAGGGCTGCTGTGGAGTTAATAAAGTCATACCCCAAAAACACTGGGTGCGTTCCATTGGTTCCAAAAGTAGGGGAGGGCTTTATTTTGTCATAAACACAGAGGCTACGTTTATTTAAAGTTAGAACATTCTACTCTGAGTGTATAAAACATAAGGAACACCTGCTCTTTCCATGACATAGACTGACCAGGTGAATCCAGGTGAAAGCTATGATCCCTTATTGATGTCACCTGTTAAATCCACTTCAATCAGTGTAGATGAAGGGGAGGAGACAGGTTAAAGAAGGATTTTTAAGCCTTGAGACAACTGAGAGATGGATTGTGTCTGTGTTACATTCAGAGGGTGAATGGGCAAGACAAAATATTGGTAGTAGGTGCCAGGTGCACCGGTTTGAGTGTGTCAAGAACTGCAACGCTACTGTTTTTTTCATGCTCAACAGTTTCCTGAGTGTATCAAGAATCATCCACCACTCAAAGGACATCCAGCCAACTTGACACAACTGTGCGAAGCATTGGAGTCAACATGGGCCAGCATCCCTGTGGAACGCTTTCGACACCTAATAGAGTCCATGCCCCGACGAATTGAGGCTGTTCTGAGGGAGGGGGGTACAACTCAATATTAGGAAGGTGTTCCTAATGTTTTGTACACTCAGTGTATAGTGTGGGGGGGGGGGCTGCAACTCAATATTAGGAAGGTGTTCCTAATGTTTTGTACACTCAGTGTATAGTGGGGGGGTGCAACTCAATATGAGGAAGGTGTTCCTAATGTTTTGTACACTCAGTGTATAGTGGGGGGTGCAACTCAATATTAGGAAAGTGTTCCTAATGTTTTGTACACTCAGTGTATAGAGTTCTATAGAGTGTCTCTTTCTCATATAAGAGTCTATGAATAAAGTTAGACCTATTCTCTTGTGACAGTGTGCAAGTGAGATTTGGTTGAAATATACATTTTTTCTGTGTGTCCTTTCCCTTTGCTGGGTAGTGATCTATAATGCATATGGCCCTTCCTGAGAATGTGTATTATCTTACAGAGAAAGTGCCAAATTCAGCGTAAAAAAGCAGGGAGTGCTGACAGTGATGCTGCAGAAACTGCAGGGAGGCAGCACACAGAGACACTGCAGGAACTCTCTCTCTCTCTCTCTCTCTCTCTCTCTCTCTCTCTCTCTCTCTGTCTCGCTCTCCTCCTCCTCACTGTGATGAAGATGCATGGCCCATCTCAGGACGGGGCTACGCTGCCACAGCACAATAGATTGAGGCAGAATCGTTCAAAGCCTTAAGAATCCACTTCCCAAGACCCCTGATTC